>NC_091858.1:17438942-17741973 GCF_037783145.1 Equus przewalskii | reverse complement strand
AACTAAAAAAGACATGTTTGAAGAATTAAAGAAGGATGAAAACTCATCAAATAACAACTAAAGAGACATACTATAAAACCTAATCAAATGAAAATTAGAGAGGTCAAAACATGCTTTCTACCTCAAAAGACTATGCAGAAGCAAACTGCTCTAGTATGATTAACATCAAACAAAATATTATTTTGACTATTAACTCTAGGATCCACTGAGTGAGATGGAAAATTTTCTTTTTAAAAATATCTAAATGAAAATATACCACTTACGCTATTCTTAAGAAACAACATCATTCATGCTTTTTGCATTAGAGATGCTTGGAACAGTCTAGTTTATTACAATTGCCATGCGGTAATCATTAACAGTATCTCCTTTTGGGGCCGGCCTGATAGCACAGTGGTTAAGTTCGCACGTTCCGCTTCGGCAGCCTGGGGTCCGCCAGTTCAGATCCCAGGTGCAGACGTGGCACTGCTCATCAAGCCATGCTGAGGCAGGCATCCCACATATAAACTAGAGGAAGATGGGCATGGATGTTAGCTCAGGGCCAGTCTTCCTCAGCAAAAAGAGGAGGATTGGCAGCAGTTAGCTCAGGGCTAATCTTCCTCAACTAAAAAAATAAATAAATAAATAAATAAATAAATAAATAAAATCTAAAGTTACATGTTCTTAAAATAATTTCCAAATTTCTTCTTCTAAGCTCAAAACTACTAACAGTTGCTGCTCAATGAAAAGTCTGAGCTTTCTTTAGACTAACAAAGGAGGGGCAAAATCATAAGTCTATATTTGAATTTATGCAGGTTCATATGCTATAAATATACTTATAACATATTCCAAACCAAAGAATACAAGAATACAATCTTTTAAACAATTCCATCAAGCAGCATTAAGAAGATCAGTTAACATTCAATAATATGCTTCAGCACTCCATCTGTATGTATGTGTGTGTGTGTTATGTGTGTGTGTATAAAATATTGTTTCAATAGGAGGAAAAGACTAAAACATATGCATAAAGATTAAAACATAAAGCTATGCTAAAGTGTTTTATGAAATAAATTACAGGGAAGATATACGTTGTGCAAAATCAGAGTTTCACTACTCTGAGAAAGTTACCAAGAATTTACAAGGTTATAGACAAGCTATAAACAATAAATGAGTAACAATAATGTGGGTGCCTTTTTTATATCTACGAGCTCTTTTGAGAAAAATTGTCTACCAATGTTTTAAGTGTATAATCCAAATTTCATTATTTATAAACACATGGATGCAAATAAACTTCTATTTTTAATGAAAATGAGTTGCTAACTGATGAAAAGACAGAGAGAGTATGGTAAAATTTTAAAAGCTGAGTTTAAAAATTCGAGAATTAATCAGCACTAAAGCACCCAGAGCACCACAGAGAAACCCCTAAGCAGATAGCAAATCATACACAAGAGCGCAACAGAGAGAAAGAGAAATTTTCTATCAGGATTCCTATAAAATCATTCTAATCAATCAACAAAAACGTACTAAACACTAGCTCTGCATCCATTTTAAAACCTTTCTCTCCTACTTCTAATGAAGGGGGCCATATCTCCCAGCCAGCCCAGGGTCAGCCCAGTTCACTCCTGTTATCTCACCAAAATTCTTAACTGCACCTTTTTTCACTCCCAAGTGTCCTGATTTGGACAATAAGTTACATGGTCACCCTACTTCTAAACATCTGGCCCCTCTGGCCATAAGCTATTATTTTGGCCCTGGTCTCAATGTCAGGATATATTACACACGTATTCTGAGGTGGGTTAAATAAACTTCATGTGTATGTATAATGTAGTTTCATTATCATTATGCTACAATTTGGTATCTCAAATTCATATGGTGAAATCTCCTCTGATTCTCACCCCAATTAGTCTAAACTTAAGGAGTATATATTTTGTACGAAAATAAATTGCCCATGTTTTCCAGCAGGTAGCAAAAAAATTATATGCAAATGAAGGTAGAACACTATGACAAATGAGTGACTAAAAGAATTAAGTTGCTTATCTATCTTATAGTACTTGTTATACCAAATTCAGAAGCCTCTAGGACAAAAGTATTTCAACACATTAATTGTAAGAGTACAAATAAACTTTTGTTGGGTTTTTTTTTCTTTTTTGGTGAGGAAGATTAGCCCTGAGCTAACATCTGTTGCCAATCTTCCTCTTATTGCTTGAGGAAGATTATCCCTGAGCTAACATCTGTGGCCAATCTTCCTCTATTTTGTATGTGGGTCACCGCCACAGCACGGCTTGATGAGTGGTGTGTAGGTGCACAGGAGGTATCCGAACTCACAAACCCCAGGGCACTGAAGCAGAGCAAGTGAGCTCAAACACTATGCCACAGGCCATCCTCTGTTTCACATATTCTTAATCATATATAATAGTAATAAAGGGAATTGAATTTTTATAATGACTTCTCAAAGTCTGTTCATTCAATACATAATCATACAATATGCTTCAAAAATAATTTACCAAAAAACTATCAAGTCTAAAGCAGTTCTACTTGGAAATATTTAGTAAACAATAGTAACCTCTTCCTGAATGACTAAAGAAAGTAGTCAATCAAAGGGCTTTACCAGAAAACCATGAGGTTAAGGCCTGGAATGAAATATGAGAAAAAAATAAAGGACAAGGTAATCTCCAATTACCAAAAATTGAAAAAAAATTAAAAATATATGACAAAGTTTTACTTAAATTCGCCAATTTGAATTTATTTATATATTTTTAAATCTATATTATCCTCTTAATAAAGCTGAAAGCTGAAAGAAATTATAAATGGCTTTCAAAATGCCTTTAATTAAAAATGACATAAGCCCGAGCCAGCCCTGATGGTCCAGAGGTTAACCATCAGGCAGATCCATCATGGCAGAACCGTGCCACATCTGTCAGTTGCCAAGCTGCAGCAGCAGCTCACAGAGGTGAACTAGAAGGACTTACAACCAGGATATACAACCATGCACTGGGTCTGGGCAGGAAAAAATAAAAGAGGAAGATTGGCAACAGATGTTAGCTCAGGGCAAACTCTTCCCTGAAAAAAAAAATGGCATAAGCCTAATTCAATCTAGGTTGACCAAAAAGGGACCGTATAAGTACATATAACAGGAAGGATGGAGATAAATCTGTTTTCAGGGATGAGTAGATCCAAGAACTTGACTGGTAGTTTCAGTACTCCCTCTAGCCATAGAAGCTCCAGGACAGCAACAATTTTTACGTTTTGTTTATTTCTGTATTGGTGGCATCTAGAACAAAGACTGGCATAGAGTTGCTGCTCAAATATTTATTGAATCAGTGAAAAATCTCCTTTGTTTATCTGCTTAATTCTGTACATTACAGTTTTGCACGCCAGAAGTGACAGGCAACCTAAAATCACATCCTTCCAATTTCATGTGCCAATTAGCAAGGTAACCTACCTAGCTGCCAGTTCCATTGAGAAAAATCCCAGTGAACGGCTCTAAATCACGCGCCCAGCCCTGTGCCAAATATGACAAGTGGGATGAGTAGGATAACCAGCCTAGCCTGGTAATACACTTAACTATGTGGTCATAAGGAAGGAGTTGTTAAGATGAAGGAGGGGAGGCATACAGAGGACAAAAATAATAGGTATCACACTTTATTTAACGAGTCCTTCCTTACAGGCAACCCAAACAAGCCATTTATCTCAGCAACTTCACAGCAGTTCTCAGTCCTGCATTGGCCACAGGAGATCCTCCTCATCCAAGTATTCAACATACGCACACAAAAAATACAAAGTTGCATAGAAAGGCAAAAGCTATTTCCGCTACATTCACTACTGAACCAACCACTGATAAAAGTAGTCCCTATGCAGACATCCACTCTCATTTAACACTAGCATCTATCCCAACACACCACGTCACACTATTTCTTGGTCATTCTCACACTTAACTGCACTTAAAAATGGCAAAGGATTTCATCACATTGATTTTTTAAAAATGATGCAGGAGAACTACCTAAATTATATGCAAAACTCACACTGACAAATGAGGGTCTGTCAGAATTAAAACAATTAACATATAACAAGAGAAAACCAACAAAGACGATGACATTAGGTACTTCAAAAAAGAAGGATATGAATATCAAAGAATTGTGACATGCCCCTGAGAAAATTAGTAAACCTGAAATATTTTTGTGAAAATGACCTCCAGAATCATGCTCCAAAAGTCAAGCATTAACTGAAAATGTCCCATCACGCCACTATGTAAATTTACTTAGAAAAATCACACCAAAAAATATCAGCACTTACTCATTTCGTTCATTAAAACAAATCATGACTACTTGCAATTAAAAGTTAAATTTTAAGCATATGATCAACTGAATGAGTTTTCATATTTTGATTTAATTTTATATAAATAATTCCAAAGTTTGTTTTCACTTCTATGAAAGACTGTTCATCATTTTAACTAGATTCACAACCTAGCCTCTTTCCAAATACTATTTAATTTCAGCTGAGGGGGACCTTGTGTACTTAAGAAATGTTTGCTACTATTTTAAGTATTAAACAAATACTTAAGAAAGCACCTAATTTGGGCAAGATACTGACTAAGTTCTATGGGAGGCTTGAAGATGAATAATATAAAGGACTTTATATTAGTAGTATTATTTTTTTTGGTGAGGATGATTGTCCCTGAGCTAACATCTGTGCCAATTTTCCTCTATTTTGTACGTGGGACACCTCTACAGCATGGCGTGCTGAGCAGCGTATAGGTCTGCACCCAGGATCTGAACCTGTGAACCCTGGGCCGCCCAAGCGGAGCACGTGAACCCAACCACTATATCACTGGGCCAGCCCTTAAAGGACATTATGCTAATATTTGACAGAAGAATTAAAAGATGTGCCTGGAGAGTGACAATGATCAATGGTGGGTAACGAAAGAAACAATAAGTTGGAAAATATTTTAATTGAAAAAATATTACTTAATATTAAATTAAAATATTAATTTTTCAAGTTAATATTTTCTTTTGAAAATAAAGCTTCCCTTAGTGCCCTGGAGGACTTTTCAGTTCTTTCATGAAAGGGAATGATAAGATGGGAGAGTTGAAAGCCATCTTTGATCTAGCTCAACTCCGATTTTTTTTAACTGACAAAAGTCTTACGACCCAGAAAGACAGAGTGGCTTAACCAAGATGACAGTTAAAAGAAGAGCAATGACTAGAACCTTTTTTACAGATTCCCAACTGGGCACCCCACTGTCTTAGCCAAGAGCACATTCAATAAAAGCCCCTCCCGGTAGCCAGTGCTAAGTGAAGACTAATAGAGACCACAATACACATTAAAACAAAATACATGCATGTAACAACTTTTAGGAATACGTGTCTCCTGTGAGGCAAAGTAAACAAGTATGTTGTCTACTCTGAGGCATACCTGATGGAAACAGTAGTGAACTTAGAGTTAGAAGACTGCTGCTGTTTGAGGCTCAGCTCCTTCCCTTACCAGCTGTGTCACTGTGGGACAAAAATCTTTGAACTTTGGTTCTCTCATCTTAAAATGATAAAAATACCAACTGTTAAAAATAATCCTGAGGCTGGCCCGGTGGTGCAGCAGTTAAGTTCACACGTTCCCCTTCGGAGGCCCAGGGTTCGCCGGTTCAGACCCCAGGTACGGACCGGATGCACAGCTTGTCAAGCCATGCTGTGGCAGGCGTCCCACATATAAAGTAGAGGAAGATGGGCATGGATGTTAGCTCAGGGCCAGTCTTCCTCAGCAAAAAGAGGAGGATTGGCAGCAGATGTTAGCTCAGGGCTAATCTTCCTCAAAAAAAAAAAAAATCCTATTAAGAATAAATGAAATGATACTATGGTTTTAAAGCTGTGTTCCTCAAAACACTAGCCGCTAAGATTTGCTTCTGGGCTCCAGAACCATTTTATATTTGATGATGAAAATATCCTAGCAATCAGACGGCTGCAGCCCACATGACAGAGGGGTGTCCTATTAACGAACAGCTACTGAATTCTATGCTTTAGTCTAGACACTGCAAAAAGTGTATTATAGGAGCACATTATCCTCAATATGCAAACAGTGCCATCATCTGATAATGTAGTCCAGACTGAGAACAAACTGAGAATGCACACCAATGAGCTAGTTCAGAGGCTGAGACTGCGACTTTTTAACAAATGATGGACACAAATGTTATGAGTCTGTTTGTACAATATACTCATAGATGTAAATACAAGGAAAATGTACTACCCAAATCAGGTGTGTTTAAATACACAGAACGAGATGAGATTTGTTTTAGCATTTAGTTTTCAACGAACATTTCTGTTAGTAAGAGTAACCTAGACTGTACTACTATAGTATCAAATAGAGCCCAAACTTCTAGCAACTTGTGTCCATGGAACAGTCCTGAGCAGAATCCGGAACAGCAGGGAGTCACAAGCAGTCACCGACACTTGGGCTGATAGCTGCTCCGCCATCTGCAGCACATGGCTTTCCTGGTCACTCTTTACATGGCCAAAAGAGCTTTCTACCAGCCAGGAAAAAGGAGAAATCATTCCATGTATTCCCAATATGAAGGTATTGAATTAGAGTATTTAATTTAGGTATTTAATTAGATAATGAGAAGAAGCTTAGAAGACGGTTGGGAAGTACAGGAAAAACTAAGGTAAGGAAAGCAGCTACAGACAATCTTGGTGTGCAACACCAAACAGGTGATTCTCAAGAGCTCACCTGGGACTCTTAGACTTCTTAAAGGCTTCCAGCAACTACCTTGGTCTGCAACAGCTAAGTGGGCAGCTGTGGTAGGGTAAAAAATGTCCCACCCCCACCACCCAAAAGACGCCCATGTACTAATTCCCAGAAACTTGGTACATGTTACCTTACATGGCAGATGTGATTAAGGATCTTAAAATGGGGAGATTATCCTATGTTAGCCAAGTGGGCCCAATATAACCAGACGGGTCTTTATAAGAGGCAGTCAAGAGGATCAGAATCAGATGTGAGGATGGAAGCAAGAGGTTGGAGTCACGCAAGTAAGGAATCATGAAGAATGCAGGCAACCTCTGGAAGTTGAAAAAGACAAGCAGATGGATTTTCCCTTCAGAGCTTCCAGAAGGAACCAGCCTTGTAGACATCTTGACTTTAGTGACACCAGTGAGACAAATTTTGGACTTCTGATATCCAGAATTATAAGATAATAAACTTACGTTGTTTTAAGCCAGTAAATTTGTGATCATTTGTTACAGCAACAATAAGAAATTAACACAGTGGTTCTCCTGGACTTTCCTGAAGGATGATTCAAACCTTCTATCTGCCCAAGAATCTGCCTCAACCATTTCTGAAGAACAGTGGCTTCTCTTCTCCTCTACCTTCTAAATCTCAGGGGCACACTAACAAAGACCCCCATGGGCAAGCTTGTGATACAATGCAGACGAGCCCTCCAAACAATCCAGCACAAGCCCAGGGGAGATCTTTATGGGCCAGGCTAGAGATGACACAAATCACTTCCACTCACATACTATTGTCCAGAATTTTGTGACGTGGCCCTAAATAAATGTAGAGGTGGCTGGGAAACGCAGTCTAGCTTGTGTCTACGAAAAAGAAAATTCTAATATGGTAAACAGCTGTGGCACAGCAAAGAATTTAGAAAAATATACAATAAAATCTGATAAAAATATGAAAGCCACAGCAGGAAAGCAACATGAAAAGCAGCTCTTTAAAAGCTGTTGACAAATATGTTCAAGCTGTCACTGTAAATGCACAAACAAAAGTGGCTATTAAAAAAATGTACGTATCTTTCAACACAGTATAGAATAATACCATATAAATTGTGAATTTTATTAAGGCATTATCTTTAAATTCTACACTATTCAGACTGGGTAATAAGAATGGAGACAATGGATTCCATAATTTACTTTTTTATAATACCAGTCTGTCAGTAGCTGAATGAAAGTAAGGTGCTTGTTTGAATATTTCAAATGAGAGAAGAACTCACTTTTTTATTTTGTTTTATTTTAGCTGATAGAGAAATGTTAACTCAAAAATATGGTTGTCCCAACTTAGCTATCTTCCTAATATTCTCCATAATATTAATAAGCTTAATTTAGAAATGCAGGGTTCATAAAGTATCAGCCATAAAAATGAAAAATATCTAAATTTAATATTCAAAATAATTTTTCTATTTTGAAAATGCAAATAAATATCTGATAGAAGAACAGTGGTTTATCCTATAATGGGGCAGGGAGAGCTAAACATTTCTATAAAACTCTGAATGTAAGAAAATTTATTTTTAAAATATATTCCTCTAAATAATTAAGTATTAGACAAACTGAACATTTCCTTTTAATTTTAATTGTCAGTTTCACTTGTGAAAAAGAAAATGTCTATTACTCTTCCAAACTTCTTTATAAGTTTAATTGGTATCCTGAGCCTGCAAGATGAGTGAGGTGTTTAAAATAATTCTTATCATTTCCAACTACTTATTTTTGTGAATAACTATTTTCTTAGTACTATGCAATTTCCAAAATATAAGCTCTAAAATCACTCTGAGGACAGCTTCCCCCATCCTCATAGGTCTCAGCTTGTTCTTGTTCTTCCCACCTTACAGCCATCCTCCCTTCCCAACTGCCCCTGGTCTCCAAGCTCCAGCAGCAAACACGGAAACAGTCTCCTTAACCGGCTCCCACCGCGGCACGAGGTCAAACCCCTGGAACGAATCCAGATACATACACACATACATACATACATGTATGTTCATCTTCTTGTGGTCCTGCTTCTCTGCCCGAACCCTGACTGATACACGTTATTATCACTTTAATTTTATAGCCATTGCTAAATGTCTTATATTAAATAATGTTGTCCTATACATTGACTACCATACCTGTTTATGTTGATTTTATAAGCCACCATATAAAACTCTAAAAGTGCAAGCTCGTCGACTTTAGTAGGCGGAATAATAAAATAATCCCCGAAGACCCATACTCTTATTTAATTCCCTCCCCAGAAGTATAGACAAGACTTCTAAATGTGATTGAACAGCACCCCCATAGTTATGCTACCTTACATGGCAAAGATTTACAGACACAAAGTCCCTAAGCAGTTACTCAAAAGAGAGATTACACTGGGTGGACCTGACCTAATCAGGTGAGTTTTGTCAAAGAAGGTGAAGTGTCAGAGAGGCATCCTACTGGCCTGGAAGAAAGCAAACACCCATTGGTAAAACTGCCTATGGAGGAGGCCACATGGCTAGGACTTGAGGGTGGCCTCAAAGAGCTGAGAGAATAGCCAGCAAGAAAACAAGGAACTCAGTCCTACAACTGCCAGGAACTGAATTCTACCAAGAAACTGAATGAGCCGAGAAGAGGACCCAGGGATCCAGATGCGAATGGAGCCCACCCATACCTTAATTTCAGCCTTGTGAGACCCTGAACAGAGAACCTAGCTATGCCATACCCAGACTTCTGACCTGTGGAAACCATAAGATAAAAAATGGGTGTTATCTTAAGTCGCTAAATTTGCAGTAATTTGTTATGCATCAATAGGAAACTAATATACTCACAAATCACCTTTTATTTATATCCTATTTCTTAATGTTCATAGTGGATTATTCATCTTAAGAGGAGGAGATAAGAGTGATGGAAATATAAATTACAAAGCAGTCCTATTTTTAGCTACATGACACTTTCTAAGAGATAAGATTATTTTAGAACAGGACATTTTATATACAATCTACAAATGATAACATCTCGGAAGAAAACTGTAAGACAACAGTAGCTGGTAATCACTGCAGTACTTAACCTCACAGGGAAATTCTGTAATGACACGCCTGGTTTAAGAGAATACTGAAAAGAGTTTTTATCGCCAAAATCTCTGAAGCCAGAGACTCCTGCCTAATTGTTATGGCTGCTGTTTTTCCATTTCTTTCTCAAGTATGAAAGCTTACTTAAAAATTGACTCTCACCTCTATTTGTTAATGGTTTTGATCATTTATATTCAGAAACCATACATTACTGATATTTTTTAATCAGAGAACTATGAATTATTATTAATTCATATGGGCTTATATCTAATAAAATAATCCACACTGAAACAGTCTATAAGTTAGAATTGATACTGCTGAATAAAAGGCTGCAATTTGTAAAAGATCAAACGTAGCCAAATTTATACAAGATCATTTAAACAGAAGCAATTGCATACATCTATGAAATACTGCAAATATGAAAAAGTTTATCTGATTCATAAAAATGTCGTAACATCAGGAAATTGGTTTTGAGACCTTGGAAGTAAGATATGGGAGAAATGAAGGTTACCGTTAACTGCCTAACAATTTCTCATTTTAAGACTGCAATATTGTCACCTAATCAAGAAAAAAGCTTATGTAAAATTTTCAAAGTCACAACTAATTCCTTACATCTTCTATATCTGTAATGGATGTTTTCTTAATCTCTTTGCTAGAACCCCTAGAGGTACTAAAATGGAAACTATTCATTCTTCTCCTTAACTTTGACTCAGTAACAAGGGTAGAGTCAGTACGCTCTTAGCTCTGTATCCTCACATACAAACTGCTCCTTTAGGAATCATGCCTTCAAAACATAACATTCTCTTCCTTGCTTAGTCAGTAATCCTCATCCTCCCATCACTGAGTACTGAATAAAGCTCACACAACACATCTTCCACCCTAGCCTTTCCTAATCTGCATCATTTCCAATAACAAACCTCTACTCCACTTCAGCTACCCACCACCAGAGTCGCATCCGGTACTGTTACATGTCAGAACAGATAAATTGATCTAAGCTACACAGGACAAAAACCCATTCACCCAATTCTCTCACTCTTGTTCCCTCCACAACTTACCTATCCTCCAGTCTCACTGGGACCTTTCTTCCTTCCCCTATCAGCAGCTAACGGTCTTTATTTTCCATGTCATTCACTCCACAGCGTACCTTCCACTCTCCTCTCCGGTCTTTCTATCTCACCCACCTGAAACAACCGTGAATCAATCCAGCTATCCACACGGCCTGCCCCTACTGGTCTCCTTCTGAGCTCAACTAGAGGGAAAAAGAAAACTCAAATAAGGATTACATTAGACATATGATTTCCAAACTTAAATGGCCCCTCCCGTGATTTAACAATGTCTCCTTGTTTTCTGAGTAAAATGACCTATTCTAGCTATTTAAAATGAGTAATTCTAGATAAACTACCTATTACCTATTCTAGCTATTTCAGGTTGCATACTGCCCTAAACCTGCCAGTCCCACCAGTGTATTCCTCCTTCTGTTCTTCCAGCTTACCTTCCGCTTCATAGAGAAAATACAAGCCTCGACCAACAAATAAACAAATTTATCTGCACCCCCTTCTTTTATCCACTGCTCCCATCGACACCTAAGAGAGAGCAATGCTCCTTGTAACAATCCACATACGTTCGACTGCAGTGCTCTAACAGCTCCAAATCTCAGCAGTTAAAAAAATTAACATATATTTCTCCATATTAAGGGCTGACAAAACTGTGCTCATCCTAGTCACTGACGGACCCAGTCTGATAGAGCATCCACTATGTCAAACATTCAGTCACCATGACAGGAACAAGAGAATATGGTGAAGCACGCAATGACACTTTGAGCTCCTGCCTACAACTGACACATGACACATCTGCTTACATTTCACTGGCCAAACTAAGTTATGTGGCCACGCCTGAGTTCACAAGAGATGGAAAGTGCAATCCTATCATGTATGTGAAAGAAAACCAATACAGTCATGTGTTACTTAACGACAGTGATATGTTCTGAGAAATGTGTCATTAGGCGATTTTGTCAGTGTGCGAACATCAGGGTGTACTTATGCAAACCTAGATGGTACAGCCTACTACACACCTAGGCTACAAGGTACTGATCTTATGGAACCACCATCGTATATGTGGTGTGTCATTGACCAAAACATCATTATGCGGCACAAGACAGTACTGTATCTGTGCACAGCCCTAAGGACTAGCACATTCCTGTGTAAGGTTAATTCCACCCACTGTTCTCTGATTCCCATTCTGCCTCTTACCTTCTCAGCCACCTGGTTGTGTATGAGTTCGTTTCTCTCTTCATTTCAACCTCTTCTCCTCCAGCTACCAAACACTTAACTCTTCACCCATTCACAGCAAAACTGCTTGATAAGAAGTGCTGGTTGTCTCCACTCCTCATGGCGCACTCATTCATTAACCTACTACATTTTAGTTTCCACCCTAACACTGTAGTTAAATTGTTCTCACTAAATCCAAGAGACTCTTTAAAGTTTTTATTTAGCCTCTCAGTAGTAACCATTTGTCACTGCTGACTTCTCCTTGAAACATTCTCCTTCGACATCCAAAATCGGCTGGGTTTCTCTCTAGCTCTCTGGCAGGGCAGTCTTAGTCTCTTTTGCAAGCTTGCCTTCTGTAGGACACTGAAATATTAGTATCCCTGAGGGCTTGCATTAGTTCTTCTATTCTCACTGCATATACTCTGGCTGGGTGATTTTTTTTTTTTTTTGACGAAGATTAGCCCTGAGCTAACATCTGCTGCCAATCCTCCTCTTTCTGCTGAGGAAAACTGGCCCTGAGCTAACATCTGTGCCCATCTTCCTCTACTTTATATGTGGGACGCCTACCACAGCATGGTGTGCCAAGCAAGATGCCATGTCCGCACCTGGGATCTGAACCGGGAACCCCGGGCCGCCGAAGCAGAACTGGGCACTTAACCGCTGTGCCATTGGCCTGCCCCTGGCTGGGTGATTTTTAACCCCCACCACAAATTCAATTCCCATTTAGGCTAATGATTTCCAAATCCATTTTATCTTCAGCCCAGATCGAAGGTCCATATCCACACATTCTACTGCCTGTCAAACATCTCAGTCCAGATTTCACACCGGCATCTCACATATTCTTAAAAGGGAACATGTTATCTCCCTTCCAAAATCTCTTCCTTCTCCTATTTCCCATAAAAGGGAAAAACAGAATTCCCCTTTTACCAAGAAATGTAGACAGCGTCCTTGTCTCCTTCTCCTTCACCCCACACACAATCAATTACCAAGGAAAGGACTGTCTAGTCTGGCTCCTAACTAGTTCGAAAATCCAGCTATTTTTCTTCATTCTCACTGCTACATCCAATGTCGAGTTATCAGTACCTCTCACAGTGATTTTCTGCAGTAGCCTCTTGAATAGACTCTTACCCTTCTTCCAACCTTGCATCCCCACCTAAGCCATTCTCCACAGCACAGCCAGAGCACTCCTTCTAAATAGAAACCTCATCGCCTCACCTCCAAGACAAAACCCTCCAATTCTTCCCACTGATTCAGGATCAAGTCTAGATTCTTTCACATAGCTTAAGAGGTCCTTTAGGATTGGACTCTGGCTTCCACTCCAGCCTCAACCCCTGCCACTCTCCCACCCTGTGCATTCTAAGCTTAGCCATAGTGAATTACTTTGAGAACCTTGCATTTGCTGTGCTTTTTCATAGGTCTGGGTCTTTACCAGCGTTATTTCCTCTGCGTACAACACTCTTCTCTTCCTTAGGTTATTTCCTATGTGTATCTCCTCAGTTTTCAGCTTACCCCAATGTGCTAACATAACACCAAAGCACTCAACAGTCCCCAGCTTATGCATTTCTTACACTACATTATAATTGCCTGTTTTCCTGTCTGAATCTCCCACTGGGCTATGAGCTCTAGGATATATCAGGGAAAGCGGCTGCCTTATTTACCACTCTACCTCCAAAATCCAGCATGGTGACTGACATGTAGTATTCATCAACAAATGTAGGTAAAAAAGGAACGACAGATCACGTTTTAGAGAAATGTCAGTAACTTGGCCCTTTGTTCAGGAACACGTGCCATGTTTTAGGGAGATGACCCTCAAATATATTTATTTTCTACTGCTTACTTTATTAATATTATTTCTATTTAAGATAATTAAAAAAACAAAATGTGAAAAACATTTACAACATACTTAGGAAATCAACAGCCAGACAAATAGTTAAAAAACATAAAAGACTGATCTACTTTGGGCTTTTGCTATTATTATGATCACATAGACATAAAAGACTAGGAAGTCCTGACATTGAAGAAGTTTAGATTTGAGTAATAAATAAGTAAAACAACATAGAAAGCTCCTGAGATCATCTACTTAGCACAACATGATGAAATCTTGTGAAAACGCAAAAACAAAAAGACTGTAATCCATGTAGAGAAATAACATAGAGCTAACCCTGCTTTACAAGGAAAAGGGATACAGAGAACAGGAAAATAACACCCTATTTCCCTCACCAATTCCTATTTAGATTATGAAATATGTTGTTTCTGTTCTGTTAATATATACCTTGAACACCAGAGACCAGTGCTAATGCTGGTACTCACACAAATTATGACTTCTCTAAGTTTTCTCATCTATCATGAGTTAGTGCAGATATAGCACCTGTGAAGTACTTTGAAAATTACAGAATGTACAAAAACAGCTTGTTTTAATTTGTAGATTACATATTTGAAACAGGCAAAGACAAGGCAAGTGTAAATCTAACTGCTTTTTCCAAGTCAAATAAAAAGAACTTAAATAGCTTGGCCACAATTGGTTTTAGTTATTCTCCACGGATCATATAACTCGAATTGTTGATAATTAATATTAGTTAAGTTTCTTTATGATAAGGACATTTTAATCAATTCAGAACAGAACTATTACTAAAAGGCAACCTCTAAGACATTAAATTACCTTTGATATATATAGAAACTACCAGAAATCACTCTATTACCATATTTCATATAATCTTAACATCTAGAAGGGATCTAAGCAAACGTTTAATCCAATAGTTTTTAACTTTTCAAAAATCTAATAAACATTTCAGATGTGCACACCAGAAAAATTCATTTATGACATAAATGAAAAATGCTGTATATAATTTCAGAGGGCCAATGGGAAATTTTTCCTATTTTCCACAGATACAGAAATCCTGATCTTGTTCATTGCTCTCCCGTCACATCTGAGCAAACTGATGCTTCAAAAGGTTAAGTGACTTATCCAAGAGCAGAGTTTATATCAAAGAAGCCACATTTTCTTTTCTAGAACTAACTTATACAAAATGCTGAACATTTCATGAAGTTAGCATTTTATTTCATTTAATCTTTCAAAACAACCCCACAATGAGGAATTATACTTAGTTTATAAAAAAAGGAAATTGTCGTCTAAATGGATAATTTGCCAAGATAAACAACGGGGCTAGAATTTACGCTATCTGATTTTCTCATTCTAATTCCACTCTATAACACTACCAAACAGTAAAATAAGGAAAAGAGAATGAGAAAGTAAATGATGGAGAAAAAGAGAAAGATCAAACCAAATTATATAGAGTGTCACAGGCTTCAATTAAAGGCCAAGGAAAAATGATGATTAGAATCAACAGCAAATAAAAGTAGAGGAGATAGCGGTATTCTAAAAATCTATGATATCCATCATTCTGGTATAAAGCCATGTAAAGGTCAAGTCACAAAAGCCAAGGATGGTGAGGTTTCAAAAAGGAAATAAGAGTGACATCAGCATCATCCCAGCATAAGGTATCTCCCATTTTTATCCCTCCTCCCCTCAACAACAAAAATTCAGCACCCATCCAAGAACAAAAGTACCTCTGTGGGATCCAGCATTATATGCCAAGGGACCCAGGAGGGGTCTCGCCCACCTGTGTATTGGGTAATAGGCAGACAGACCTCAGTACTGGCTGTAGATCCTGCAGTAGCTTGTGAACTAGTACAGCCCCTCTCAGCCATAGTCCAGGAGCCCCTGGAGAACAATGAGTTGGGCATCACCCACAGATGAGATGACCTATGTGGAAGTCCACATTTCCAGAAAAGAAGTTCCAACACTGTGCTGCAGCAAAAAACAATTCGAGTTTGGATGCACTGAAATGGGTAACAGGAACAGCTTGACTTTACCCACATCACCCCTCTCCCAAGGCAGCAAAGCTTAGGACTAAGAGAGATCTTCCCAGCCCATGAATTCTCTTGTAGGGGAAAGGGAGAGCAGGTGAGGCCCTGGCTTTTGCAGCTGTGTAAGATGCTGCCAAAGAAACTAGTTTCTCCCTCACACATACAAAGTACCAAAATTGGAAGCTCCAAGACTGGGGGAGGAAGGAAATCAGGAGAGCAGCAGATAAAATTCTCGTAGGGCATTAAAGAGAAGTGATCTCTGCTGACTGTGTTATGGACTCCATCAGGAAGCCTGCCTATGAGGGAAAGCATCACCCACAGATCCCCCAAGTGCCCCACTTGCCTCACCTATATACACCCCTACTCTGCACCTAGCTCCCTGCACACATTCCCAAGAGCTACGGCAAGAGTGAACTTTGACAGACAGCCAGGGAGCACAGGTAGAAAGCAGGCCAGGGTCTGCAGCAGGGCGAGAAACCACAGACTTAAGCAGTAGCGCCATCTTCAGGAAAACAAAAGAGAGACTACCAGCGGCCAGCCTGGTACATGACAGAATCAAAAGACATACAAACTTAAGAATTCTGCAACAAGACAGGGAAAGAAGCACTGAGCAGGTATATCCATACAAGGTCTGAGAAAGCCTCAAAATCTCTAGCAGAACTGAAAAATATATTTCTCCACTGAAGGCAGTTAGTAAAGATTGGAGTGACTACTACAAATCCAAAGACAGCAACACAAAACTATAAAGAACATTAAAAATCAAGGAAACAAAACATCCCCAGAAGAGCACAACCAAACTCAAAGACATGGAGGTCCATGATTTACCCAGTAAAGAATTCAAAATAGCTGTTTTAAGGAAACTTGATGAGCTGCAAGAAAACATGGAAAGATAATTCAACAAAAGTGGGAAAACCATACATGAACAAAATGAGAAATTAACAAAGAGATAGGAATAATAAAAAAGAACCAAACAGAAATTCAATGAATAAAATGAACAATGCAACAGGAAACATCACAGCAGAATGGACCAAACAGAAGAAAGACTCTATGAATCAGAAGATAGGAACTTTGTAATTATCCAGTTAGAGAGGGACAAAAATAAAGAATAAAAACAGAGTGAGGAAAGCCTGTGTGATCTATGGGACACGATCAAAAGAAACAATGTGAAAATTATTGAAGTTCCAGAAGAAGAGAGAAGGAAAGGAACAGAAAACTTATTTAAAGAAATAAAGGCTGAGAACTTCCCAAACCTGGGGAAAGACCTGGACATCTAAGTTCATGAAGCTAACAGATTACACCATAATGTGATCCCAAAATGATCTTCTCCAAGACAAACTATGATAAAACTATCAAAAATCAAAGACAAAGAGAGAATCCTAAAAGGAGTAAGAGAAAAGAAGATTATAACCTAAAAAGGAACCCCTATTAGAGTATGAGCAGATTTCTCAGATCAAAACTTATAGGCCAGAGACTGTGGGATGATACGGTCAAAGTGCTGAAAGAAAAACACTGCCAACCAAGCATACTCTATCCAGCAAAGTTACCCTTCAGAAATGAAGGAGAAATAAATACCTTCCCAAACAAAAGCTGAAGGAATTTATCACCACTAGACCTGCTTTACAAGAAATGCTTAAAGAAGTTTTTCAAGCTGAAATTAAAGGATGCTAATAGTAACATGAAAACATATGGAAACATACAACACAATGGTCAAATTCAGACTACTCATACGATAATATAGTGGTGTTAATCACTTAACTATAAAGTTTAAACCAGAGTATTAAAAATAACTATAGCTACTAAAGTTGTTAATGAGCACACAATATAAAAATAGGTAAACTGTAACATTAAAAACATAAAAAGGAGGGAGTAAAAGGGTGGAGTTTTTTGTATGTGATTGAAGTTATCAGCTGAAAATAGACTGTTATATCTATAAGATGTTTTATGTAAGCCTCAGGCCAACCACAAAAAAAATCCAATAGTAGGTCCACAAAAGATAAAGAGAAGGAAATTAGAGCATACCACTATGGAAAATCAGCAATTCATAAAGGAAGGAAGCAAGACAGAAAGAAACGTAACTACAAAACAGCCAGAAAAGAATTAATAAGATGGCATTAGTAAGTCCTTACCTATCAAAAATTACTCTAAATATAAATAGACTGAATTCTCCAGAGAAGGCACAAAGCAGCTGAACAGATTTTAAAAAAAGAGGAAAGAAAAGACCCCACAATATGCTGCCCACAAGAGACTCATCTCACTTTTAAGGACACACATAGGCTCAAAGTGATGGGACGGGAAAAGCTATTCCATCCAAGTGGAAACCAAAAGAGAGAGGGTGTGGCTATACTAATATCTGACAAGTAGACTAAGCCAAAACAGGTAACAAGAGACCAAGAAGGCCATTACATAATGACTAAGGGGTCAATTCATCAAGCAGACAAAACAATTGTAAATATATAGGGACCTAATGTCAGAGCACCTAACCATATGAAGCAAATACTAACAGATCTAAAAGGAGAAACAAACAAAAATACAGTATTAGTAGGGGACTTCAATACCCCGCTTTCAACAATGGACAGATCATTCAGACAGAAAATTAACAAGGAAACAGTGGATTTGAGCCATACTTTAGACCAAACAGACCTAAGAGATATACACAGAACATTCCATCAAACAGCTGCATAATACATCTTCTTCTCAAGAACACATGGAACATTCTCCAACACAGATGATATGATAGACCACAAAAAAGTCTTAGCAAATTTAAGATGACTAAAATCATACCAAGTATCTTTTCTGAACATAATGGTATAAAACTAGAAATCAGTGACAGGACAAGCACCAGAAAATTTACACGAGGTGGAAATTAAACAACACACTCCACAACACCAGCAGGTCAAAGGAGAAATCAAAAAATATCTTGAAACAAATGAAAATGTAATAACATACCAAAACCTACGAGATGCTGCAAAAGTTCTAAGAGGGAAACTTATAGCAATAAACAGCAATCTTAAGAAAAAAGAAAGATCTCAAATAGACAGACAACCTAACTTTACATCTCAAGGAACTAGAAAAAGAAGAAAAAAACAAAGCCAAAGTTAGCAGAAGGAAGGCAATAACAAAGACCAGAGCAAAAATAAATGATAAAGATTAGTAAAACAATAGAAAAGATCAACAAAACTAAGACCTGGTTTTTTGAAAAGTTAAACAAAATTGACAAACTTTTAGCTAGACTAACTAAAAAAAAGTGAGAAAGCTCAAATAAAATCAGAAATGAAAGAAAAGGCATTCCAACTGATATCACAGAAACACATAGGGCCATTAGAGACAACTATGAACACTTCTATGCCAACACATTGGATAACATAGAAGAAATGGGATAAATTCCTAGAAACATACAACTTACCAAGACTGAATCATAAAGAAATAGAAAATATGAACACATCAATAAGGAGTAAGAAGACTGAATCAGTAAACAAACACCTCCTGACAAAGAAAAGCCAAGGACCAGATGGTTTCACTGGTAAATTCTACCAAACACTTAAAGAAAAACATCAATCCTTTTCAAACTATTCCAAAAAACTGAAAAGGAAGGAACATTCCCAAATTCATTTTACAAGGACAGTGTTACGCTGATACCAAAACCAGATAAGGACACTAGAAGAAAACTAAAAAGCAATATTCCTGATGAATACAAATGCAAAAATTCTCCACAAAATATTAGCAAACCAAATTCAAGAGCAAATTAAAAGAATCATACACCATGATCAAGTGGGATTTATACCTGGGATGCAAGGATGGTTGGACTTTGACATACACAAAACAATAAATGTGATACATCTCATTAATAGGATAAGAGATAAAAGTCATCTGATAATCTCATAGATGCAGAAAAAGATTTGAAAAAATACAACATCCTCCCATAAGGAAAACTCTCAACAAGGTGGGTAGGAAGGAACATATCTCAACATAATAAAGGGCATATAGAACAAACCCACAGCTAACATCACACTCAACAGTGAAAAGTTGAAAGCTTTCTTGCTAAGATCAGGAAGACGGGTGCCAATTCTTACCACTTTCATTCACCATAGCACTGGAAGTCCTAGCCAGAGCAATCAGGCAAGAAAAAGAAAGAAACGGCATCCAAATCAGAGGGGAAGAAGTAAAACTGTCTTTGTTTGCAGAGGATATGATCTTATCTATATAGAAAACCCTAAAGACTCCACCAAAAAATGTTAGAACTAATCTACAAATTCAGTAAAGTTGCAGGATACAAAATCAACATACAGAAATCAGTTGTGTTTCAATATACTAACAAAATATCTTAAACAGAAATAAAGAAAACAATCTCATTCACAATAGCATCAAAAACAAAATACTGAAACCAAGGACAAAGGAATTAAAATTCCCTGGATTAGGGTGAAACCCTGCCTGTATCCACAAGGTTAACATGGGAAACAAAGTAACCAAAGTTTCTGAGCTTGCTTTGGATAACTACAGGAGCACAGCTGATAAGAGAGCAGCTTGCTGACAACTCCTCCCCCGCCAGCCAGCTGGACTAAGCATCATGCTATAGCATTAAGCTAAAATGATTGATCATAAACTTCACACATCACAGACTAAAAATCTACCACATGCAACACATAGAACTCCCCTGAATTTGCAGATGCGACTCATAAAGAAATAAGATAGCTGCCCTGCGGAGAGGACTCTTAAAACCTCAGCCCCCAAGGCCACATGGTCCCCCATCCCCTACCTAAACCCCAAATAAAAACCCTTGCTTGTAGCTTTTCAGGGAGTTTGGGATTACAGCCTTAGCTCCCCATTCTCCTTGTTCAGCACTTCGCAATAAAATTCCTACTTTCTTCCACTACACCTGGTGTCAGAGACTGGCTGGCTGCATGACAGGTGAGTGAACCCACTTCAGGTTGGTAAGAATACTTAGGAATAAATTTAACCAAGGACATGAAAGATCTGCACACTGATAAGTATAAAACATTGATGAAAGAAACTGGAGAAGACACAAACAAATGCAAAAATATCCTACGTTCATGGATCAGAAGAATACTGTCAAAATGTCCATACTACCCAAAGCCACCTATGGATTCAATCCAATCCCTATCAAAATCTCAATGGCATTTTTCACAAAATAGAAAAAAAATCCTAAAATTCATATGGAACCACATAAGACCCCAAATAGCCAAAGGAACTCTGAGAAAGAACAAGGTGAGAGGCATCACACTTCCTGATTTCAAACTATATTACAAAGCTACAGTAATAAAACAGTATGGTATTGGAATAAAAATAGGCACATAACTAATAGAACAGAATCGAGACCTCAGATATAAAACCCTGCATATTGGGTCAATTAATATTGACAAGGGAGCCAAGAATACTCAAAGGGGAAAGGACAGTCTCTTCAATAAATGGTGTTGGAAAAACTGGACAACGACACACAGAAAAATGAAATTGGACTGCTATCTCACATAAGTCACAAAAACCAATTCGAAGTGGCTTGAAGAATTACACCTCAGACCGGAAACCATAAACTCCAAGAAGAAAACATATGGAAAAAGTTCCTTGACATTGTTCTGGGCAAGAATTTTTTGGATATGACCCAAAAGCACAAGAAACAAAAGCAAAAACAAATCAGTAGATTAGATCAAACTAAAAAGCTTCCGCACAGCAGAAGAAACAATCAACAAAATGAAAAGGCCACTTACAGAATGGGAGAAAATATCTGCAAACAATATATCTGATATGAGATTAATATCCAAAGTATTAACTCATACAACTCAATAGCAAAAAAAGAATTAATTAAATTAAAAAATGGGCAGAGAATCTGATTAGACATTTTTCCAAAGACGTCATTCAGAAGCCCAATAGGTACATGAAAAGGTGCTCAACATCTCTAAACATCAGGGAAATGCAAAACAAAACTACAAAAAGATATCACCTCACACCTACCTGTTAGGATAGCTATTTTCAAAAGGACAATAGGAAATATTTTCAAAAGGAAATAACAAGTTTGGTGAGGATGTGGAGAAAAGGGAACCTTGTGCACTGTGGGTGGGAATGTAAATTGGTACAGCCACTATGCGAAACAGTATGCAGGTTTCTCAAAAAATTAAAAATAGAAATACCATGTGACCCAGCAATCCCACTTCTAGGTATACAGCCACAGGAAATGAAAATAGGGTATCAAAGTGATTACTACAGCATTATTTACAATAAGCCAAAATATGGAAAGAACCTAAGTGTCTATCAACAGATGAATGAATAAAGAAGATGTGCCATATATATAATGGGATACCATTCAGCCATAAAAAAGAAGGAAATCCTGCCACTTGCAACATGGATGGACCTTGAGGGCATTATGCTACGTGAAATAAGTCAAATGAAGAAAGACAAATACCATATGATCTCGCTTATATGTGGTATCTAAAAACGCTGAATTGGTAGAAAGAGAGTAGAATGGTGAACACCAGGAGCTGGGGGTGGGGGAAATGGGATGATGTCAGTCAAAGGGTACAAACTTCCAGTTAGGGGATAGATAAGTTCTGGGAATCTAATGCACAGCATTGTGATTGTAGTTAACAATAGTGTTTTACATACTTGAAAGATGATATGAGAGTAAATCTTAAATGTTCTCACCACAAAAAAAGGAATGATAATATGATAATTATATGATGTGATGGAGGTGTTAGCTAAAGCTATGGTGACAATCATTTTGCATGTATCAAATCGACATGCTGTACACCTTTACAGTACAAAATGTTATGTCAATTATATCTCAATAAACCTGGGGGGGCGGGGAGAATAGTAAAAACCATCAATGTCAAATGCTGTAGAAAAGTCAAGCAGGAAAAGTACCCATTAGGTCTGGCAATGAGGAAAGCAATATGACGGTCTCAAGAGCCAACTCAGTAGCACAACTTGTTAAATAGGAAAATAAAGCATTTCACAAAAACTTATGTACATCAAATGCAAAATTGCTTAACTCTTCTTTTGTAATGCCAAATCAACTTGTACTACTTGTGAAAAATCACTTTGAAATACATGAAAAAACAACGCACAGCACATCCTGCAAATTCACGCACCAATATCAGCCCCAAAGCTAACATTCGTTAAGCACTACTTATTACCATGCTAAGTGCTTTCCAGGATTATCACACGTAAGGCTCACAACTCTATAGTAAGACTAACAGACTATCTCCATTTTACAGATAAGGAAATGGAGGCTCAGAGAACTTAAGTAACTTTACCAAATTAACTTTACTAAGAATTTACCAAGTGCAAGGCACTATGCTTGAATATGGGGATATAGGTATTAATAAAAACACACAACTCTTCTCCTCAAAGGACTCGTGGCATAACAGGAATGATAGACAATAGACAGCAATTCACATAACTACCATAAAGAAATAAGTCCCAAGATCCATCTACGTGAGCACAGAGGAGTCCCTCATCTAAAACAGGGAGGAGGGGAAACATGCCTAGGTTGATACAGGAGGAAAGCAGGTAAGAATAGTTAGATAGACATCAGGAGAGTCAGACAAACGCTCACTCAGGATAAGCACTAAATAGTGTGCAAAGAATTTTGGATTGCATCCTATAGGTATTTAAGCAGCATTTAAACATTACTCCTCAAAGGCAGCATTGGTCAGAGAAGTCTCAGGAGAAATTTTTAGATGGGATCGGGGTAGGGATGGCAAAAAAAAGTCACAAACGAATAAACGTTTGAGACTAAGTGAAATGTGCCCGGATTTCTGGCTTGGGCAAACACGTATGAAAATGTGTTACTTGGTGTTAGGGACTGTATGAGGCACAGTTTGGGGAAGAAGGTTGGAACAGAAATTGACTCATACTTTCTTAATCCATGTAGGTTCTATAGTTCTCACTCTTGTAACTTAGGCTTAATTTAGCCTAATTTCATTTATTTAAACAGCTTCATACAGAAACAGATGACCTAATTTCGTAAATCATCTTCTCAAAGGGGTCAAGTCTAAGCAGTATTAACAGGTTTGTTTTACATCTGCCAAATGTCTAATCATTTTAAGGTTTAAAAAACGTACCCATGAAGAGGAAGTTCACAAAAAGATCCGCTACGAAAAGACAGAGGAAAGAATAGTGTAATCAAAGTAGTGAAGCGGGGGAGGAAAAAAATGGACAACCTGACAGCATAACTGAGCATGGGAACGTGAAAATATAAACTCTGGTGTCAGGAAACCTAATTTCTAGCCCCAGTTTTGTTATTTAGCCTGAAACCTGGCTTTCCTGCTTTAACCTTCCATAATTCAGTATTTAAAAAACCACATCTACAGTTACTGTTCTCTTTATGATTGGGAATACGCTACAACATCAAAGCATATGACTCACGTAGCTGGCAGGAAGCTAAGTTGAAGAAGAGTACTATTATAACAGCGTTACACGTTGACTCAGCCACTCTTTCTCCTCGCAAAGGCTCCAAGGGGGAAAATGTACAGGAAACAATAGCAAGACACAACACAATCACTCCACCTTCATGAGTGTGAGAAAAATTCTTTATTCCCTTTGCAAGCTCCAACTCTAAAACATGGACAAGTCAGCATTGCACAATACCCTCCTCCTCGAGGGAGGTCCAAGTTTCCTTTCGCTTAATCTTAACTCAAATGTTAACCAAAAGAACATTATTAAAATACGATCATTTTAAAAATAAGTTGTGTCTTTCTGTATTTTATTTGGTGTGTCTTTAAAATGAAACTATGCACCGATCTAGTACATACACAAAAGCAAAACAAAAAAAAAAAGAGAACTTTTTAAAAGCATTCACCTAGAAAACAGCATACAGCAAACATATCTGAGGCATAACTTACTCTTCCACTCCTTTCTTGGGCTAACAGCTTTTAAGACGCATCATAAAGTTATTTCCAACTTCCTTCCTACAATCTTTTGGACACTTAATACTTAAATAGAGAACTTCAAATCACACAAAAATAAAGTCATTTTAATAAAAGGAACACATGGAACATTCACTTCCAAACACACCAAAACACATACAGATTTCTAATACTGACCACTGAAGTTCAAAGCTCTGGGAGGGCCACATATACCTAAATAATCCTCTACTAATATTTAATATCTAATTCACAAAGGTCATAGAGCTAGGTAATTGTTAAGTTACTAAAACATAGTGTAGAAAGAGGTCTTTGGAACAAGGCTGTAAACTTACAAGTTGTACAATCATAGATAAAACCTTTAATCCAAGACAACCTTTCTCAGTAGAACGCTTTCAAACACAAAACCTTAGAAATTCAACTGAAAATGTCTTAAAACAATAAGGAAGCTTATTAACTCACAGAACAAGGCATCCAGAGTGAGAGCAACTACAAGGCTAGTTAAGTCATGTCATCAAGTACCCACATTCTTCCCATTTTTCTACTCTGCCATCAGGAACTCACTGGTTTTGCCCCCAGGCTTGTACTTTCATGGTTACAAGATGGGTTCAGCAATTCGAGTACCACATTCTAATACACATATTCTAAGACAGGAAGAGAGACTCTCCCTTCCTTGTGTCCTTTATGAAGAAGAAGGAAACTTTCCAAAAGCCCCACATAATTGTATAATGTGCTCACTCCTAAAACCAATAATTTGCAAGGTACTGGAATAATCATGATAATCTTTGACTAATAAAAATACTTAAATCAACCCAAGCTACTGTTAGCAAAGACAAAAGGAGGGCAAACAAAAGTGTGTCACAACTACCATGAAAAGACACTGTGAAGACCATTATAATCTAACTGAAATGCCTAGCATTCTATCTTCTATCTGCTCTGTTACTTTTTTTTCATTTCTCGATATAATTTAGCCTTATTTCCAACCCCCAAGTTTGTTAAATTCAGTAGGTTATAATAAAGTATCTCACTCAATTTAATATTTATTATGAATAGTAAACATTGGACAATTTATAATCAATTCTGTACCTTAAATTTTACCACAAAACTCATATGAACTAACTTTCCAATGGTTTGCTTTGTTTCCAAGCAGAGAAGACTCTGAACTAAAATATGTTCAAAGGTTGTCAAATCTTATTGACAACATTAAGCCATCTCTAAAAATAGGCTTCTAAAATTAACAACAAACAGTTCCATTTAAGAAAATCGATACCACAATTTATCTAACCTACACTTAAGTGTCCCTTTTCATTAAAGGTAGCTGAGTTTTCATGGTAACATGCAGAAAGAAAATTTCTTTTTCACCTCCAAATGTCAAACTAGTTAGGTATCTTTATATGATCAACCAAAACGTTAATAACCACCAACATGCTAGTGAAGACTTCCTTTTATTCTTAACTTTTTCAGTTCATTAATGGTTCCATGATGCTACTCTTCTATGTTAAAACTTTTATCATAGATTTTGAAACACTCTCTAAGCTCACAGTTGACATTTTCATTTTTTCTTCTGGCATTAAATAGAAATAGAGACAACTAGGCAGGCAGACAGACAGTTATCAACTACTATCAAAAATATCTATTCTTCTGAATAACATTTTGAAGATTTAATATTAAAACTAAATATTTATTTATGTGTTTTACGTATCTATGTAGAATAGAGGAATCATATTTTTGCAAGATGCTCTCCTTAAATCCATGTACAACGCCCCAAGAAAGTATGCGAAGCCAGCCTCTCTGTGTACAATGTGCAAAATACAGGATAAGAGCTACAAAGACATATTATACTGGCGAGTGATTACTTAAAAAATGAGGTCCTAGGGCATAAAAGTTTGTTTCCCATAAAAAAAGCACTGTTAACAGCACTCAGAAAACAGACGGGCCAGATGGGCAGAGCGAAGGATCAAGAGCTCGCTTTTACATATGTTCAACTTGAGAAGCTGCAGAAATCTTGCCCAAAACACAGGATAAAAACTGCATAGAGACTGGCATAAGCATACGTGTTTGGTCTGCGCATGCGCATATACACACATCGCAGCGTTACAGAATGAAATGTGCATTTATTCGTGATCCACCTGTTCTCTAGAAAGGGAACACAGTTACTCCTATACTTAGCCAAAAGTAAATTTTCTATCTTGCTGGGATTAGCATGATGCTCCAGGAAGGAGTCTGATGGAAAGAAACAATCATGAGACAGCCTGACACACCAAATAAACCCTGGAGACTACTGAGGTAACCAACACTAGTCACAGGCACACAGATCACACAACCAAAGTCACTGAACATTTATGGCTCAAGAGAAAATGCAAAGGGAAATGTGGCAAAAGTTGGTGAATCTGTGACTCAGCTTACAGGTTTCGGTTCTTCCACGTTCTCTGTGTCTTCCATGTTGAACAAAACACACATATGGGACTGAACATGCTGATGATGTATGTATGTAGCGGAAAATATCCTGAAACGTTCTTTCTTGACAAAGTTACTATCTCTTACTGAGGGAGACAATTCTTTATGAGTTTCTACATAATTTGGCAGCCAAAGCACTGACCCACTTTGTTCTGGACCATCTTTTCAAGGATGTTTGCATAGCACACAGACTTGGAAGACACTGTCCCTTCTAGGAAAAAGAACAGGTTTATTTACTTTCCAATTTAATACAGATAATGTCTCCCTCGAGGGCAAAGGACAAACAAGCTTGCAGCCCATTATAAGAGATTTGAGTTCCCTAAGCTCAAGGTTCCTCTCCTGCTACAAAATTCACATTTGCAGGAATCATCTAGCCTGCAGCATCAGCACAAATCCTGATATTCTGGCAATTCTAGTGCTCTGGGTAATAAACTGTCCACGTGTGACCCAGGAATCCCATGCCTGCTGCCATCATCCATGAAATGCAGCAGGCTAAGCCTTCATAGTTCTTGACAAGCAATTTTGGCCAATCGAAATAAGACTTGTCATTTCCAATCACTCTTCCATGAGTTACTGAACACAAAATCTAACCTAGACGAAACTGCCTGACATCTGCATAATCTGCATATACCTGCATATATATGCATATTCATACCAATGCGTAAATACGATGCATTTCTTAAAGTTGTGCTTATATGTTTGCAAACTTTTTCTTCCACTTAACATCTTTGCTTAAAGGTAAAATCCATTGCTTACCTCCATCCTCTCCCTTCTTTATCATTTGTTAAGATAGTAAAGTCTCTATTTCATGACTATACTACTAAAAAATAACTAGATATATACATTTCAGTGTAAAATGTGCTTAAAAACATTAATGACATAAAGAAGTTATGTCAGAGGCAATTGAAGTATTTCATTTAATTTAGGAAATGACATTACTCCTCTCAAAAAGAGCTTTTTTTATGAGCTGCTTTATTTTTCATCTTGCATATTCATTGTTACCCACCTATCATAGCCTATTAGCTAATCGTTTTCTCTGCAGGAAGGATAAATTTTTATAGCTGCTTTTGATGATGGCAAAGTCAATAGGTCTACTGGAATCATTACAGAATTTGAGCTCTTTTTATATTATCAGAAGAGGTCACTGTAGACTAAAACAATTCTAAATGAAGCTGATTAACTGGTAAGTGTTAATGATGTAAGAAATAGAGAAAGTATCAAAATAGAGGAAACCAATGATGCAATAGAAATGCAAATGACAGACTACTACGAAGCTAAAGTCTCCCCCAATTTCATATCACTTAACATGAGTGAGGATTCAAAAATTAGTTTTTAATGACTGTTTTCAACGTAATTAAGAAAAGTTGACTATAAAAATCTCCAGTCAATATTCTTTGCCTGTTCATTTAACTACTTCTCTTGACTACATTCTTTACTAGAGAATATAACAAAACTTTTTTTTTTTTTTTTTTGAGGAAGACTGGCCCTGAGCTAACATCCATGCCCATCTTCCTCTACTTTATACATGGGACGCAGGCCACAGCATGGCTTGACAAGTGGTGCCATGTCCACACCTGAATCCAAACTGGCAAACCCTGGGTTGCGGAGGCAGAACTTGGGAACTTAACCACTGCACCACTGGGCCAGCCCCTAAGAAAACTATTTTTTAATAAATGAAAATGTCTTCACACAGAAACAATTATACGCATATATATGTAGACACACACTCACATAAACACAAATCCATGAATACTATTAATCCTTCCTGACGCAAAAACCTCCTGCTGGGAAGTTCTCAAACAACGTTAAGAGTTCAGAATTCTCAGTGTTTCATAATAAAATAAGTAATAGACAATTTATTACAAACCACACAATTTACTATTACAAAGTCAGTTTACTTGGCAAAAAATGCATTTGAAAAAAAATTTCTCTCATTTTAGGAGCTCATCATCCTGTCTCACGCTTTCATTTAAATGAGCAACACGTAACAATAGCCACCAATTATTGCATTTGTTATGTTCTAGGCATTGCACTTAGCACGTTATATATGTGGTCTTATTTAATCCCAAAGACAACCCTGAAATGTAGGTATTATATCTGTATTTTAAAACAAAGAAACTAAAATTCAGGAAAGTTAAGTGGTTTGCCTGATGTCATACAGTGAGATAGGGGCTGATTTGTAATTGGACCATCTGTCTGCCTCAAAAACCTATGGTGGGGGCTGGCCCCGTGGCCAAGTGGTTAAGTTTGCGCGCTCTGCTGCAGGCGGTCCAGTGTTTTGCTGGTTCAAATCCTGGGCGCAGACATGGCACCGCTCATCAAACCACGCTGAGGCAGCGTCCCACATGCCACAACTAGAAGGACCCACAACGAAGAATATACAACTATGTACCGGGGAGCTTTGGGGATAAAAAGGAAAAAAATAAAACCTTTAAAAAAAAAAAACCTATGGTGGTAACTATTACTGTCATAACTATAACTTCCTCAAAAACAACTAATGTCCTTTCTTTATTCTAGGCTCAACTTTAGGCTTCAATTTGGTTTCCCCAGAATGAAGGTAGACACTGTTGATGCCAATCAACTACTATGGTACTCATGTCTGTAGTATTTTATTGTAGTAAATTAAGTTCCAACTGCTATACTCTCTGGTCCAATGGTGTCAAATCTTACACTGGGCATCAGGTTCTCAATTCAGCAAAGAAGAAACCACATATGGCAAAACAACCCTGGAATACCCCTAGAAAAGTACCACATTGGTGACCAACCACTTACAACATTTCCAATAAAGAATGCTTTTTTCCCAGTATTAAAAGAGATGAGTTTTTGAACTGAGTACCATGTACAGAACTAGCCTACATTTCAGAGAGATGCATGCTCATTCTGTAAAGTATTAAAACATCAACTATTTTTTATTTTGCTCTTCTTTTCTTTACATAAAATATGTGTGTTCTACAATACCACCACATATTAGTATTAGGCTCTCCTGTTTAAGAGAAATAAACATACCCTTTCTTAATCTTCAAAAATTTTCTCCCTAATTCTTCGTTTCTAAAATACCTCTTATAATTTAATGGAAACAGAAGATATCATAATTTATATTTAATTATACTACGTTAACAAATATTTTCACATGTTAAAATAGTCTTACAATTGGAGATGCTAAGATGCTTTGACACTTTTTAGACTTCTTTTTAGATTTTTTCTTTCAATTGAAAGTTACTATAGTCATAGCAACCTTTCTAAGAGATAAAACATCAGAATTTCCAAGGAGTTTCATATCATTTTTGTATTGCCCTCTGCTCTGGTAATCCATACAAAAATTCTACTTTTTAACCTCCTCCCTTTCTCAAGAAAAACCATGGAATGTAACTCTTAGTATACTAAGTGCAAGAAAATTTATCTTTAATTTCTATTTGTAAATACAAATACAGTTTTAATTTAACAGTGGTTCTTCTCTAACCCTCTTACCAGAACTCCACTACGAATTTTCGATGGCCCATTTTCATGTTAAAATTAAAAAGCTAAAGGGAAGAAGTTAATACTGAGTTCAAAGTTGTTTCAGGCAAAGAGTAAAGAGAAAGAAAATCAAAATTATTTTGCATGTGAGGCTGTTTTTTCACTCTCTCTACCCAGCTATCAAGAAAGCTGAGGCAATATTTTATACCCAAAGTAGATTTTGAGCCACGTGTGTGCATAATTTCACCAGGAAAAATGAACTTGAATTATATAAAGAGAATGCTCTTACTAACATGACATACAACTAGAAACCTTACTCATATTTCCAAAATTGATTTTTTTTGCTGATCCTTCACAAATAACTCTACAACTACTTTAAATAGTCACTTCAACCCTCGCCCTCATCAAAGTTATTCAGAGAACGAAGATTGAAATCAGGTGATCCGAACTTCACGACTAAACTTGCATAACTTAGACAATGTGATATTACTGTCACATTATACAGAGTTCAACATAATGAAAACCAACCACGCAGCTTTAAAAATGTATAATTAAGAATATCGAATAACTTAAAACACATTCTCAATATGCTGTTGCCTCTTGAAAAGGACATCGAAGGGAGCAGAGTAATGAACTTAAAGGACAAATAATTCCCGTAGGTTTGCAAATACTCCTAAAGGGTATTTTCCCACCTAACACACCCCTTTTAGTGACTCGAGGTCCCGAAGGTCTGCCTCCAACTAAGGGTCAAAAGCGCCCCGGCTGTGAAGGATGTGAGGGGCTGAGGCGCAGAGCCAGGGGGATGCTTCCTTATTTTCTGAGAAAGCAAGCGGTTAACCCCACATCCGAGACTTGGGGGCCCAAAGGACTCATCCAAAAGCCTCCCACCAGCTCGGATCCCGCCCCGAGGCCGCCATCGCCCACGCCCGACACACCGGCTGCCTAGCAACGCGGTACGGCTGCCTAGCAACAAGGCCCGCCCAGACCCGCCCCAGCCCGCCCCGGTCTCAGGGGTCGAGGGGGTTGGTTTCACCTCCTTTTTCTTCTGTCCTCCCCCAAGTTGGATGCAGAGGAGCAGCAGGAGAAGGAGAAAGGGAAAGCTCCCGGTGGGCAGGTACCGCAGCCGCCGCCCTGCCTGCCTCCGGCGTGAAGGAGCGCCCCTGGCACCCATCGCCGCAGGGCAGTGTCTCCTCCACGCTCGGTAACCGTGCGCGCCCAGCTCCTACCGGCGCCCTACACCTGCCAGGCCAGCCGCCGGGAGCCCCCTGCCCGTGCCCTCGTGGCTGCCTGCGGCTTCGCCGGGGAGCCGGGCGGCCGCCGAGTCCGCGGTGGAGGAAACTGACGGCGCATCCGGGTCACCGGGAGAGGGGACCTGGAAAGCCCGGGATCGGGCAGGAAGTGGGCGTGGCGAGGGAGCCGGCCTCCGCGCGCGCCGCGTGCGCTCCCGCGGAGCGCTGCGGAGCCCCGCGCTGCGCAGGGCGGCGTTCAATGGCCCGCGGGCCTGACCCCGACGCTGCTGCGATCGCTACTGCGATCGCTGCTGCTGAAACCGATGCCTACTAGTCCCCCGGAATCTGCGAGAGGCCGGGTCGTCCAGCGCTTTACCTGGAGCCGCGGGCAGGCCTGAGTGCCTTCTTGGATGTTGGAGGAGAGCTTTAAGGAATTAGGAAAGACCCTCTAGCCAAGGCAGTCTCCGTTCCCATTGGGACATTTTTAGGGCACAGCTGTGGCTTACATACTGAGCCCTCTGAAGCCCCCTACAATAATCTAGAGCCCGCTGGATGCATAGAAGCTGTCCACACTTCACAGCTGTTTCTTGCAGCCTCAACTGAGGGTCCCGAGGAGCCAGCTTACGCATCACTTCATTCATTCATCACCTCGTTCATTCAGCATTCATGGAGCGCCACAGTGCAAAGCACTATACTAGACATTTTGAATGCAAAAACGAATAGGACTTAATTCAATTCCTGCTCTCTGAACGTTTTAAGAACAGCAGACTGTTGATTGAATGTTTGATAGGGGCCAAGTACTGCTTTAGTGCTTCTTATGTACCCTTTTATTCCTCTACTTCAGAATTTTTTCACTTAATGGTGTCATGCACACCTTTGATAGTCAGATAAGCCTATTGACCTGGTTTTAAATTAATCATTCTAAATGCTTTGTTGACGAAAATAATCCATAGCCAATCTATAAATGAAAATTTGGGTGAGTTTATTCTGAGCTGAAATCTGAGGACCATGGCCCGGGGCCTTTCCTCCCAAAGGAAGAAAGGGCACCAAAGAAGTGAGGTGTACAGAGTGGTTATATACCCCCAAGCAGGACGTTTCACATATGATTGAAATGTCCCTCCCACAATAGTCACAAGATTGCCCTGTCAGCATGGCGCTTGATGGACACAGCAGGTAGTGGCTCTGCTATCTCAGAGGGCGTAGCAGGAGGCAAGTCTATTGTCTGGAGCTGGGCGGCCACAGGTGAGTGAGAGCGCAGCAATCAGTTTCTAGCCTAAGGAAAGATGCTTAATCTTTAAGGAGATGCCAACATTGGGAGGGGGAGGAAAGTTGCACCTTTATCTCAAGGGCCTTTGTTCTTGCCATAGGGAATATCTAAAGCAGATATACAATGCATGTTCAACAGCCACGGTCAGGCCCTTTTGGAAAGACAAGATCAGGCCGAATTAGGTTTATACCAAATGGCTTCCTCATAGTCTCCAATATATCCTATTGCTTGCCATTTTTATTTGCCAGCTTAAATTAAATACATAGCATTACAAAAGAATCAATTACGATTAAACGCCATTATCAAAATTAAAACAATTCACCTTCTTTCACCTGTGGTCAACAAACGTTTGTATTTTGGGAATACTGGAAAGCAATGTAGATATGAGAACCAATGTATAAACATTCAGACTTCACAGTGTGATTATGTTGACCAAGAGCACAGAATTGTGAGATACTGGCAAACTACATGTCATGAGGGGTGTAGATAAATTCTGCAATCACAAGCAATCTAATAGCATATCTAAGGCAGTTCTAATAAATACAGTGATTTTGAAGTAGTGATAATAAGCAATAATCAAAATATCTGCTATGACTGTACTGTGCAATTATCTGTAGTTTCTAAAGGAAACAAAGCCATACATACTGCTAATACTAGTGTGGTTTGTTGTAGGTTGTAGCCTGCCTTCAGAATAAAAGAAAATAAGATTTTCATGAGAGATAATAGAAATAAGGTGATTTTTTTTTCAATTCAAGATTCACAGATGCCGTGAAATTTCATGGACGCCAGATTAAGAACTCCTGCTACACAGCAACCGTATCAGATAAGCCTTATTCTAACAATTTTCCAACAAAGAAATTAAGGCCAGAAGATCTAACTCAAAGTCACATAGCTAGAAAAGGGTGGAGCAGAAATTAGACTTTGGCAGCCTAGCTCCATAGCCATTCTTATATGCTATACTATGCTGCCTTTTTTTAAAGGAATTTACAAATAAATCTTCTCTATCTTGCAAGCTTTTGATTTTCCACTATTATGTAAGCATTTTTGCCCATGGTAGTTATCACTCGCAAAAGACTAGCTCCTTGATTTTTCCTTGATACTTGTAAAAGTGGCCTCCACTTTGTCTATTTGGAGACAGAGTAAATTTATGGACTATATCAGCTAAACATCTACATCAAGATATACTCAACATAACCAAAATCCATCATCTGCCCCTTTCTCTCCCAAATTGGTCTTAATTTGTTTATTGTAGTGAATGGTACCACCATTCTCCTAATTACCAATTTTCAGAACCTCAGAGCTGCCTTCCATTTTCCCTGTTCTCTCCAACCAGGCTGCCATCTATATTCGGTTTCCAAGTTCCTCTGCCTCCACAGTGTCTTAAGAATGTCTTCCTCTTCTCATTTTGTAACTGGCATTCATTAGAAAGATATTAAACATCATTATTAGTCTGTCCTCCTTCCATTGTTTACAATCTTACCATCCTCCTCTACCAGCCTAATCCAAGATTTCTTAATCCTGCCTCTTGTATTATATTCTTGGTAAAGCAGCCAGAGTGATCCTTTCCCTACCTAAATTAATGCAAGGTATTTTCTCTGTCCTCAGCATAAAAAGCGAACTCCTTTGCATGCCCTCAGGACCCTACATTACTTTGCAGCTGGCTACCTTTCCAAATTGATTTCCTACTCTCCTGTTTTCTCGCTCTGTTCCAGCTAGGCTAGCTTGTTTGTTTTCCTTAACTATGTCAAGCAGACACTGCCTCTGGCCTTCACAGTGCTGTTCTAATTGGTGAAACCCTTTTCACATAGTTAAATATTCACATGGCATACTTAACCGTTTTGTTCAGTTCCCGGCCCACATCTCCCAAAATGTCATTCCTTCATCTCTTAGACCACACTGCTAACAAAATTAACTTCTTACCCTTCACTCACACCCCTTAACTTTTTTATAGCACCTGATGAATAAACGAAAGTGATGGGGGCCAGCCCCAGTGGCCTAGTCATTAAGGTTGGTGCACTGTGCTTCAGCAGCCCAGGTTCCACTCCTGGGCATGGAGCTATACAGCTCTGTTAGCAGCCATGTTGTGCCAGAGGCCCATATACTAGAAGAAAAAGTAGAGGAGAATTGGCACAGTTTAGCTCAGGGCAATCTTCCTCAGCAAAAATAAGTGCATAAATAAATAAATGCAGTAGGCTATATTGGAGTATATGAGGAAAGCACCTAGTTTAAAACTAATTCAACTTGACTTTGTTTTCCAGAAAAGCCTGACGTGGCCTGTTGAGCATGCGTTGTACATCTGCTTTAAACATTCACAGTGTCCCAAAGCCAAGAATAATGCCCCTAAAGGTAGAGATATTCTCAACAACATAAAACAAAAACCCAATAAAAAAAATGGGCAGAGCATGTGGACAGACATTTTTCCAAAGAAGATATACAGATGGCCAACAGGCACATAAAAAGATGTTCAATGTCACTAATCATTAAGGAAACGCAAATCAAAACTACAATGAGATATCACCTTAAACCTGTTAGAATGGCTATAATTACCAAAGCAAAAAATAGCAATTGTTGGAGAGGATATGGAGAAAAGAGAACCATCATAAACTGCTGGTGGGAATGCAAACTAGTGCAGCCACTACAGAAAACAGTATGGAGATTTCTCAAAAAATTAAAAATAGAATACAATATGGCCCAGCTATCCCACTACTGGGCATTTATCCAAAGAACTTGAAATCAACAATTCAAAGAGACTTACGCACCCCTGTGTTCATTGCAGAATTATCCACAATAGCCAAGACATGGAAGTAATGCAAGTGCCCAAGCGTCCTTCAACTGATGAATTGATAAAGAAGAGTTGGGGTGTGTGTGTGTGTGTGTGTGTATATATATATGTATGTATATGTATATTTGTATATGTGTATACACACACACACATATACACAATGGAATATTACTCAGCCATAACAAAGAAAAAATTACCCCATTTGCAACAACATGGATGGACATTGAGGGTATCATGTTAAGTGAGATAACCCAGACAGAGAAAGACAAACACCATATGATTTTCGCTCATACGTAGAAAATAAACAAACACATGGACAAAGAGAACAGATTACTGGTTACCAGAGGGGAAAGGGGTGGGGAGTGGGCTTAAGGGGTAAAGGGACACATATATATGGTGATGGACAAATAATAATGTATGACTGAAATTTAACAATGTTGTAAACTATTATGACCTCAATTTAAAAAAAATAGAGATATTGCCTCCCCTATATCAGCATTTCTTTAAGGACAAGCACTTCTTTCCAGAAACTAAGGATTAATTACTGACCTGCTTTAACTCGTCTTGTGACCGCTGACCTGCTGACCACCAACTTGCTGTGCTCACATTGTGACCACGGATTGCTGTGCTAGCAAAGCATCTCATGACAGTAGTAAAAGGGATATTCCTGTTGTATGTGATGTGCGCTCTTTGTTCCAAGACGGTTTATAACCACTGTGTACCCCCTGCTTCTTCAGAGAGCTTCCTTCCTTGGTGGAAAAGTTCTCCTGAGCTATAGTCCTCAAATTGGCTCGTAATAAACTCACTCCAATTTTGATTTATAGATTGGTTATGGATTATTTGCATTGACACATCTATCACTACCTGATATTACACTACTGTATTCGTTTATTTCTAGTCTCCCCATTAGGATGTGAACTCTGTGAGACAAGGGCTTTGTATCCATACTGTCTAGAATAATCTCTGTTTTATATTTTTTATAGTATCCATCACTAACTGACATTATGCTTTTGTATTCATTTATATGTCTTTCCTCATTAGAATGTGAAATCCAGGAAAGTGAGGGCTTTATTTTCTTCATTTCTGAGTCCACACTACACAGAATAGTGCATTCATTGAATGAATGGATGAGTCCAACTATTCTCTGTTTATTCTTCAAAGTACCACACTAATCACGTCACTGTCCTTAGTCCACAGACTTTCATTAGCTCTTCACTGGGTTCAAAAGGAGTTCAAAACTCCTTTTTTTCCACTGGGTTCAAAACTCTTGATAATGGCTCAGAGCCAAATCAAGTCTTCTATCCTTGCTCCAACACAGCAGCCTTCAAAATGGAGTGTGTGCCAAGGACTACATGAACAAATGGTTTTAAGAGAATTAATTTTCAAAATCTCAACTATCGTGCATATTTTCCTAAAATTGATGGACTTGGAAAAAATGCCTCAGGTGAAGGCTGACGTTTACACGTTCTCCTTGCCCATCTTTCTTAGGACAATTGCCTTTTCTCTCTTTGCAAGAGAAAGATTTCTTTCCCACCCATCCTGAGTGGTGTGTTAAGGTGTGCTGCCCCAACAGGGGTTTTTATTTATTTATTTATTTATTTAATTTTTTTGTTGAGGAAGATTAGCCCTGAGCTAACTGCTGCCTGTCCTCCTCTTTTTGTTGAGGAAGACTGGCCCTGAGCTAACATCCATGCCCATCTTCCTCTATTTTATAAGTGGGATGCCTACCACAGCATGGCTTTTGCCAAGCGATGCCATGTACGCACCCGGGATCTGAACCGGTGAACCCCCGGGCCACCAAGAATCAGAATGTGAGAACTTAACCACTGCGCCACTGGCCGCTTCCAACAGGGGGTTTTAAAAACTCCAGGGCAGCAAACAAAAGGACACTTCTAAGAATTTGTATAGGTGTTGAAACAGTGAGTGATTCTAATGATCTAGCAAAAATCCTTTTGCTAATCAAAGGTTTCCAATTTTTTGCTTTCAACAATATCGAAGGAGGAAATAAGCCAGTTGTCAGATATAGATCATTTTTTAAAAATTGGGGGGATAGAATGCTATGTAATTTTTGGCACATTACTCAAAAGGAGTTCAAAGAATTGAGTGATACTGTGATAACAGATTCATTTTATTCCACTCTACTTATCATGAAGACAGTTTGTCGGCACTTAACGTAAATGAAAATTAAAAATAAGAACAAAGTGATGCTGAATATTATCTCATTCTAGCAATAATTAATATTTATCCACAGATACACAATCTAATTTTTTTAAACCTCGCTTATATCTATAAGTAATGTTTCTCAATACAATTTTTCTTTTCATGTTTATTACTATTTTCTCAAATTCATTATAAATGTTATTTTAATCAACTGGGTACTACTAATAACTAATGACAACTCAGTGCAAAAGATAAATTTTAATATAGCCTTATGGTCACAGAAGTTTACTTAAATCAAATTTCAATTTATGCAACTCTTTTTTTGCAGAAAAGAATGACTTTCAAGCATAAAAAATCAATAAAACGCTTTCAACCATAACAATATGTGTATTAGGATAAAATTCTATGAGATTATACTGCCAGTGGGAGACTGAATTGGTTCAACCGCCTTGAAAAACAATTTGGCACTATCTACTAATGCTGGATACACCTCCCCATGACCCAAGAGGTCCATATAAACATATAGTCACCAAATGACATGCACAGATTTGTATAGCAGCTTTATTCATAACAGCCCAAACCTGGAAAGAGACCAAATATCCATAACAGTAAAACAGATAAATGCTTTGTGATATTGTTATACTATATATCAATAAAAATGAACTAATGACATCTATACATAATTTGAAGGAATTTAACAACATAAGGATCCAGACATAAAATGAATGCATTGAGGTTTGTGGAAATAAATGAAGACCAACCAAATGAGAACAGGCAAAGACTGTTTATTCAGAGCTTGCTAAGGGGGTCAGCTACCATCGCTTGAGTTTGGGCAGAGACTCAAAGGCAGGCAGAGGAGTGGGAAAGACTAATAGTGCGAAAAGGGCAGGCTTCAAGTGTGCTCTGATTGGAGGCTGTTGGCATGGGGGAAGCTGTAGGTGGGCCAACTAGAAGGAGGGCATCTTATGTGATTGCCTAGAGGTGCATATTTAGCTTTCTCTAGTTGGCCCTAAGTTGGAAGCAGGGACAAAAATGGGGGAAGCTGTCAGTTATTAATCAAGTCCTTACCATTTGGGGCCAATTGTTACAGAAGTAATTGTGTGGCTTCCTGGATTGTTACTAAAGATAGTAATCTGAGTTCCTACTATCCAATTTATAGCGCTGGCTTAACAGGTTATGAGAGATAAGTGGTTGGTTTCCTGGGTAGGTTAGTGCAGGTTTTTGGATCAGAGCTCTATTTTTACATATGATCTGGCCATTGTTGGATAGTACATTGAGCATCTCAGGTTAAAAGTCAAGACAGGGGAAGAGAGCCCAAGAGACGGCCCTGGGGTGCTAGAAACAGTCTACAATCTATTTCTTGATCTGAGCGCTGGTTATAACATGAGTATGTATTCTTTGTGAAATGCTTTTGAGCCATAAACTTATGATTTATGTACATATGCTATACTTCAACATACAATTTACTTTTTAATAAAGAATTTCATAAAAAGTATAAAATTCTATTGCCCCTTGGAGGCAATAGAATAGAAATACAGGTTCAGGAGGATAAAAAGGTAATATAAAATGTTCAATGGTTAAAAAACAAGAGCTCCTTGTTTGCTAGTTTGTTTTGTATTGGATAATGATGGCCATCATTTGCATTCCTTTGGAAATATTTAAAAGAATGCTGTGACAGTTTTTTGTGTGTGTGAGGAAGATTGGCCCTGAGCTAACATCTGTTGCCGATCTTCCTCTTTTTGCTTGAGGAAGATTGTGGCTGAGTTAACTTCTGTGCCAACCTTCCTCTATTTCATGTGGGATGCCACTACAGCATGGCTTGATGAGCTGTGCTAGGTCCATGCCCGGGATCCAAACCTGTGAACCCCAGGCCACCAAAGCAAAGCTTACGAACTTAACTACTACACCACCAGGCCAGGCCCCAGTTTTATTTTTTAAATGTCAATATTTATAACTTGTTGGAATTTTATTGTTTACAACTATTTAGACTTATGATGAAAAATTTTAGACGTTTACTTTAAAATGCACAGAGGGATATCTACTCTTTCATACTCTTTTAGTGAGATGTTATCAGAGCATTTCGTAGACCACACTCTGCACATTCCTGTCTCTGTCACTGTTGCATCCTTGTGGAATGAACTTCTCTACCTTCCTTACCCTTCAAAATCTTGCCCATCCTTCAGCACACAACTCAAATATCACCTCCTTTGTGAGTCCTGATTCCTAGCCAAACGTATTCAATGGCTCCTCTATACTTCCATATACATTTGTTTGTAAGTTGCTTATTTGATATGGATGTCAGAGAACCTAAGATATGAGCCATAAGTATCTAAAGACAAAAAATATTTATAGGTAATCTTGTCAAAACACCCTGCAATAAACAATAATGATGACTAGGTACTTAATTTTTCTTTCAAAAATAAGTCATCTTTTCAAAGATGATTTGAAAGGATATTAAAACTTCTTTGTGACAAAAAATGAACTGCTAATCTAGGCATAAAATAATGTGGTGATTTTACAGAAAAAGATCAAAGTTATAATTTTACTCCTTTTGTACATCATTCTGGAAACAATATATAGTAAAGGATTTGTTAGTATACCTTCCTACATATGTATTTAGTTATTCACATATGGAGAATGCATAAATCTGTAAATTAAGGCTTTTAACTATAGATTTAAAATATAACCTATCAGTATATTAAATAAAATAATGTATATATCATAATAAATATACCATATTGGTAAACTATAATTTTCTTAATAAACAAAAAACTTGCATGCATTATTTTGTATACATATTTGTATAACTCTGTTATCAGAGTGCCTAGAATAGTCAACCATTTATATTAATTACCATCTTTAACCAAAGTAACCATTTGTCTTTTCTCCAGACACAAGAGAAAACGAGAAGACAGAAAAGCAAGAACTATTTAGCTATCTTTTCTCCATGAACACTAATTTCTTATTTTATAAGAAGGTGGAAAAGTAAATATTTATATGGATATATACACATAAACTCAAAGGCGTTTGCGTATTTTGCTCAGGTGATGAGAGGGTTGGAAGTTTCAGCCCCACCCGCTCACCTCTGGGGGAAGGGACAGAGCCTGGAAGTTGGATTAGTTGCCAACGGCCAATGATTTAATCAGTCATGCCTATGTAATGAAACCTCCGTAAAAACTCAAAAGAACTGAGATCAGAGAGCTTCTGGGGTGGTGAACACGTGGAGATTCCAAGAGAATGGCAAGTTTGGAGAGGGCATGGAAATTCTGCGCCCCTTTCCTCATGTATTGCCCTATGCATCTCCTCCATTTGGCAGTTCCTGAGTTATATCTTTATAATAAACTGGTAAGCTATTGAGTCAAGTGTTTCTTTGAGTTCTGTGAGGCGCTCTAACAAATTAATGGAACGGGACCGGAGGAGGGGGGCGTTGGAACCTCCAATCTGTAGTCAGTAGGTCAGAAGCCAGGTGTTAACCTGAGCTTATGACTGGAGTCTGAAATGGGGTGAGGAAGGGAAGGCCTTGTGGGACTGAGCCCTCAGCCTATGAGATCTGATGCTATCTCCAGGTAGATAGTGTCAGAATTGAGCTGAATTGTAGGACACCCAGTTGGTGTCTGAGAATTGCTTGGCACTATGGAAAAATCCCCACCACACATTGGATTGGGTGTACAACCCTTTTAGTGATCAACGTTTCTTTTCTGTTTCTTACTTAAAAATTATCCAGGCACTCAAAGATTATTTACTAGTTAGCTTAATCATATGTCTAAAGCAGTGCTATCAATAGAATTCTCTGTGATTATGGAAACGGCCTATATCTGTACTGTCCAATATGGCAGCCACCAGTCATATGTGGTTATTGAGTACTTGAACTGTGGTTAGCCCAACTGAGGAACTGAATATTTAATTTATTTAACTTTCATTTATTTAAATTTAAATAGGTACAGTGGCTATTATAGTACTTGCTACTGTCCTGAATAGTCTGAGGTCTTAAAGTTAGTTAAGAACCTGAAATATAATCTTAATTAATACATTAAGTCCTAGTGATTGGCAGCATTGTAAAAATTTCATAAAATTAAACTTTTAAAAGGACATCCATTATTATCATTCTATTTATTTAAATATATTTGTTTTAATATATTTTTAATTTTTTAAAAAGTCATGAAAACAATAATTAACTCATGAAACTCATTTCATGAGAAATTTATGAGAAAATAAATCATGAAATTTAACATTGATCTTCTATAAATCTAAATATTGTCCTGATATTATTTTTATGTGGTAAACTAAGTTTTACAGACTCTGCAAATAATGCCAAAAGTTATTCTCTTCTATTGGAACTAAGATTTTTTTTTTAATCTCATAAATATAGCAATGAAGGCTATTACTTAAATGCATTTTTTCAGCCTCCACAATTTTTAAAACATATGTAATACAATGACGTTTTTCTTTTTTTTAAACAATATTCAGTGTTGGTTTACACTAGATATTCCCAAAATGAATGCATACCAACAAAATGATTTTCCTAATATGTTACTCTACAATGTCCCAAGCACCAGAAAGAGAGGGAGAGGAACAGAAATAGAAAATAAGTGAGAAAAAGACAACTTCAGAAAAATATCAAATGATCACTCTATCGAGCTAATTATCTCCTATCTGCAAGAAGAGGAGACAAAGTTTAGATATAGGAAAACCCATTTTGACATATGTATATACATATAAAAGAGAAAGAGTCCTTGATAATTTCATCAAGCCACACAATTTAAAAGCCAGGAGTTATGGAACCCTAAAGTATAGAAATGAGATGGAAGAAGAGTCTTCTACATGAAAAATAATCTGTCTGTTGTAGATAAGACAATCTCCCCATGGGTGTTTTTTCCCCTTTTGTTCTGAGGAAGTTCTCAAATGAATGTCTTGCTAATTTCAAAAATTCCCCAGTAGGCATTGCAATCCCAAATTGTCTCTGGAAATTTCACCAGTGAGAGTGTAAGTACACATTCTATTTAGCAAATATGAAGGAAACGGGTTTGGCTTGAAAGAGGTGCAAGTTTTAAATTGAGAAGTTCCCGTGAGATCACCAGCAAGGTTGCTCCTTGTGTAACCTTTGCCTCTGGAACTTGCCCTGATCTGGGAGCTGACAAAACTGCCTGACTCTGGGCAGATGAAACTAAGTAAATTCTTTCTCACAAGACTGAGGGAAAACTTCCTACATGGTTTTGAAATGGAGACCTAAAGCAGTTTTACGCCAAGAACATCAGTCTGAAGATACCCTCTAAACTCCTCCTTCCTCAGCGCTGGCTCAAGGATGGACTAATCAGGTCTATGTCCATCCCTCCTTAAAGACTTTTCCTCATACAAACTAAACCAGCAGATGGTAGAAGTGAAAACTACAAGGCCGGAAAACAACTCACCAAGAAACAATATAAATCTGATCACAGAACCAAAGAGTCCCAAGACAATTTATTCCTAAGTAAATAAACAAAACAAAATAAACCAAATGCTGAAGAATCACGATGAAATATTAATCAGAGCTCAGTTCAGAGTGAAATTAACCTCCCATCCGTGGCCAGGGTGCCTCCTTGAAGACTTGAACAGAGAGAGATTTCGAAGGGCCTCCAATATGCACAGTATTACTGAATCCAGTGTCCTGGTCCAACAGTGAGGGGCTCACCGGAACCTCTGTTTCTGTTGATATCCTCCAGCCAAAGAACACACCTGAAGTAGAACCACGTTGTGTTTATTGGCTCATTAAAACGAGGAAGATAACTCACTGTGATGAACTGTGGAGAATCTCCCTAAGAGAGCGTTAGAAGAGACTTGTTATACGATCTAGGTTTGGGGTCAGCCCAGTGGCGCAGTGGTTAACTGCCCACGTTCCACCTCGGCAGCCTGGTGTTCGCTGGTTAGATCCCGGGTGTGGACATAGCACTGCTTGGCAAAAGCCATGCTGTGGTAGGCGTTCCACATATAAAGTAGAGGAAGATGGGCATGGGTGTTAGCTCAGGGCCAGGCTTCCTCAGCAAAAAAGAGGAGGATTGGCAGCAGATGTTAGCTCAGGGCTAATCTTCCTCAAAAACAAACAAAAACAAAAAACTAGTGAAAAAAAAGGATTTAGGCTTGTTTGTAATCTTTTTGGGAAGACTCAAGGAAGTGTGGTTTTGATCTGGATTGGGAACTATCAGAAGCAGGGGAAATTCTCTGGTAGGGTACCTTAATAATTTTTCTCTAGATGGTGAGAGGAATGAAGGAAAGCTAAAGGTAAAATTCATTCAAAAAGGAACACATATTAGCTGAGAGAGGTGGGTGTTCAGTCATTTTTGTGTTTTCTATCATGCTCTTGTTTTTGTCTGTGCTCCAACAAGATGGTGGAAGGGTCTCGTTTTTATCTTGCTCTGTTGTGGTCACAGAGTGGACTTGTCCGATGTTGGTGTTTCATGAAATTTTTTAAATTCATCAAAGAAGTTCTAAGGCCTTTGTTAGAGCCAGATCAGCTCCAAGCAGACTGCAGTCAGAGGCTGACTTGTTCTTTCTCATCTCGGGCAAAATTATCTTCATTTCCTAATCAAAAAAAAAATTGTAGGATTCTTGTGAGGATTAAATTCAACAATATATTATTGCAAAGTTCAGAATATATGAACTGAATATCTGTTAGTGTCATCATAATTTACCATTACACTGAGCATGTGCCTATTTCCCTCATGCTGAATAGTAAACACGTTAAGTTTTTTCTTTGTATTCCCTACACCAATTTGTACTCCCTACACCAACAGTACACAAAGTAGAGTGTTTGAGAGCACCGGCTCTGGAGCTGGACTCTTTGCTCTAGCTTTTAACTAGCTGTGTGACTTTAGGCAGATTACATCACTTCTCTGTTTCTTAGTTTCTTTATTTATATAATGAGGATAATAATAGTACTATGAAGATGAAAGAAGTGAATACAAGCAAAGTATTTAGAAGAGAGCTTAACACATTGTAAATGCTACATATTCACTCCCACTGTGGTCATAGGTGCTCAGGAAATATTTAACTGAACCCAGATGTGAATTCCTCTACTCTACCAGACCCTAGGGTAAATACAGGAGTAGGGGCAAGGAAGAAATGATGGCCATAGTCCTTATCTAAGAAACGTGCTTAGATATTCAACATGTTTCTCTTGGAGAGACGAGCCAATCAGTGACATGTCAAAGTGTCTCTCTAACTGCTTTGTGGAGAACGGACTACCAGGGAGCAAAGATGTGAGCGGAGACTTCAGCCTCACATTCCTTGTACCATATATGATGTAATAAAGGAGCATAAGAACTTTTTTGCCCCAAAACTGCTATACAGATGCCCACGTAGATTGTACAGAGGAAAGTGTAAAGAGAATGCTCCTAGAACTCCAAGAAGCACAGTTTAAAAACCAATGGTTGGAAATATTAGGCACTAATATTTAATCCTAGCTGCCTTCTCCCATTTTCCTAAATATATTCATTTGTTAGATAGTATAGCTAAGTAATTTTAGTATTTTTAAACAATTGGCTGTTAAAACAAGTGTTCCATGAGTGTCTCCTAGAAATATTCCAAAACAAAAGTGATTTTATATATTATTATAAATTGTATTCAATTATTTTTAAACTGTATCTTAACTGAAATCTTGAAGTACTATGTCTATGTACCATTTATTAAAATCCTTTGCATATGATCTTTTCATTTTTGTTTGATTTCTGCACTAGAATTTCTATTGAAGTCAATATAAACTCATATTTGAAACACAGTATTAAGGAATGGCCCAGTAAAAGATTCACCAAATGGAATTATAGAGCTAAAGGGCAAGCACCTGTGCAATTACGTTTTAGAATCTATGTTTGTGTTTGGGATGTTTTCAGAAACAACCCCCAGCATATGATTTGACCACGTTGAACATCTGGTTATCTCAAACAGCATTTTACTTATTTATTCAGCATGTTCCGTGTCTCTGGAGAGGCCAATAGAGCATATTAGGGCCAAGAAACATCATTTCAAAGAACTGTTCATTGGTCAGTAACGAGGGGACACTGTAGGGAGCAAAGGGAAGGTCATTATTTTGTTAAATTCTTGTATATCAGATGCTCTGAGGTCAAAGTCCGTAATCTGACTGCTGTGGGGGAGAATGCTTCCAGAGTTTTCTAGACTCACTAAGAAAATTCCACTTATCTTAATGAAATTACATAGAAGTAAGCTAGGGGTATAGACAAATGATTGAAGCTATTTAATTCAAGCAATCTGTAGCAATTTTTTAAAAAGAGAACAGAATCCAAGGGGGTCACAGGAGTGTGGGGGGAGTAACTCTAAGATTCTGAAATAACAGAAGGAGTGTTCTACAGAGCCAGGAAAACATTGGAAAGGAAACTATGACACCAGGTGAGCAGAAGAGATAATTTCACTATCCTTATTATGCCAAACAAATTGTCTGGGCTTGGACAGATGTGGGTTTGCTGCAGAATAATTAAGTGTTATTTTTATTTGTAGTCTCGTGGTTTAAAAATGCTATAATTTGTTAGGATACAAGTGACCAATTTAACTTATTTTTTACTTCCTTTCAATTATCTTTTCTTTTGAATTACATATAAAAGGTTAAATTGAACTTTTAAATTAATGAGTAAATCATATACTGAGTCTCAAAGTGCATGGCTTCCTTCCTAATTTATTTCCTCAACTCACCAAATAAGGTAACTTATATGCTTGTATCCATACGCCAAGAGTTTTATTCGCTGAATAAATGTTCACTTTAACCTTGTCATTTTCAAGGAAAGAAATAATGGGTAGTTTTTTGTGTTTTTTTTAAATACCGCAAATGCTGAGCTGAGTGTGTAGGAGTTTTTTTCTATATCAACAATGTCATTTCTTTCACTAATAGTTTTTAAAATAAAAATGTTATTTATGTTAACAAGCAATGGACTTAGTGTTATTTTTAATAAATTGTTCAAATTTTTTCTCACTTTTAATTTATAGCATGACAAATATTGATAGATACAGCCCACATAAACGAAAGCTCTTTGGGCCCTCGGTAATTTTCGAGAGTGTAAAGAGGCTCTGAGTTCAGAAAGTTTGAGAACTGCTGCAACATATCACTAATAGTCCAATGATAGGACTGGACAAAGAATTGAGAAAGGCAGTGCATGGTGGACTGGAGGATTCTCTGAAGACTTCCCGGAGAAAAGGAACTTGCACTGGGTCTTAAATGACAGAGGGGGATTTGGGCATTGTAGAATGGAAATGGCCTTGAAGTCAGGGAGGCAAGAAGAGGAGACACAGTTGCAAAACACAGAGTGTGTGGGAGTGGAGGAATCGGGTCAGTTTGGCTGTAATAGGAAAGCAAGTAGTGGCAAAGTCCTTAGAAAAGTAACAAGAGACAGGTAGAAAAGACATTGTTTTACTTTTTTGCCAACCTTCTTAATGTCTGGCTTAACAGAAGACAGCTGTATTCTCATACTGTTTCTATATTTAATCTGTTATGATATCACACATCATATAACTTCTGGAAAACTCCACTGTATACTTGTGAGAGAATGATAGTGAAAAGAGTTTTACGAGAGAATAAAGCATAGGTTTGGGTATCTAAAAATGAGTCCTTCATTCGGTCTATCTACTGGCAAAAAATGAAAAGAAACAGGGAAGTCACATATGGTCACAATTATGCAAGCAGATTACCCTGTTTGTGGCCTTAAATCTCAAATAAACTTCCTCCCAATACTAACACTGGGCATCACATCCGCAAAGTCTGTTCTTAATTTAAGAAAAAAATATATTTTAATATCAGTGTAAGCAAAAGCCACTGGGTTTGCATAAATATAAGACATAATTTTGTTATAAGTCCATAACATATTCCAAATGCAACGGCAAAGATCTTAGGAATTACTTAAGTCATAACTAACTCCTTTCCATTAGGTATGGTAACTGAGAATTAATTCTACTAATTTTCCCAAATGTTTGCTATTATTATGGCTGGATGGCTGTAGATTTATAGATAGATATTATTTATAGTAACTATGCTTACTAATTTTAAAAAGTGCTAATTAACTCCTGTTTAATATTTCTACTTTCAAGAATACAAAATTAAGTATGTGGTATGAGCACAGCAGTTAACATATGCAAAGAAAAGAGTGTTTCTATTAAATTGTTAGGATTATGAGCTAGTTTGCTCCTCTATGAAGAAATTTGTTTTTTAAAAAAATCAGTTTTTTTTAAGTCAATTATTTGGGAAGTAAAATATTTGAAAAGTTTGAAAGACATTTATTATTTAATCAACAATTATTTATCATGCTAATATAGGGAATATGGCACATTGATGGGTGATCTTAGAATTTTATTTTTAATAAAGTTTGGCACCTGAGCTAACAACTGTTGCCAATCTTCTTCTTCTTTTTTTTCTTTTCTGCTTTTTCTCCCCAAATCCCCCCAGTATAAAGTTGTATATTTTTTAGTTGTGGATCCTGCTAGTTGTGGTATGTGGGATGCCGCCTCCACATAGCCTGATGACTGGTGCCATGTCCGTGCCCAGGATCTGAATCGCTGAAACCCTGGGCCCCTGAAGTGGAGTGTGCAAATTTAACCACTCGGCCACGGGGCAGACCCGATCTTAGAATTTAAAATAAAGAAAATGTCTTAGCTCTCAAAGAGCTTACTTATTTTTTGAAGACAAACTAAGCCCTCATGAATATTACATAAGGAGTAAGTAATAATACAGGAGATACTGCAGAATGTATATCATATAGTGGGAACTGGTAAATATGAGTACACACCTCTATCACAGCACTCTCAGACACCTCTGTGTGTCACTTCGGATCTTCTCACACACCCCTCCCCCGCACTTCAGCCATGCATTTAGCGATCACTTCCTCCAGGCTTTAAACATGTGCATTGGGCAATACCTCAACTCAGACTGTCCCACATACTTCTCACTTCCTTCCTCAGGGCTTGTCTGATGCTATGGTATGAGATAGCCACAGATGCAAGGAGATTAATACCATGGACCAACCCTTGACCATTGTGAGATGAGAGCCAATGGATAGATATTTTCTTATGTTGTCCTCCTGGCAGATAGTTTTGAATCTTTTATAAAGGTCCTAAAGTCTTACAGGATTGAGCAACAGTCTCCTCTGGTGATGGCTTACAAGATGATGCATCTTTGTATTGGTTTTTACCCTTTGCCTCTTTCACTTCTGCTGTCCCTGTCTTCTGCTACCTGAAATCACTTCCCAAATAAACTACCTGCACGTAAGCCCTGAAAGAGGGCATTTGTGTGGACAAGCTTGGGAATCTTAAACCATCAGAATCCTTGAGGTTGGCAGAAGTAATCCACTTGCTAGAGGAAAGCAGTTTCCCTTAGCTTGGACACATTGCAAAAATTCTGCCTGCAGCCAGAGCTCCACAAGATAATGATTTTCTTCCTCTTTGCCTCCAACCATATATCCTGGACCAGATCTCAGCACAGCTGGAGTAGGAAATAGCCCCTGCCATGAGAGGAAATAGCTTTCACACCAAAAGTATTTGCAATCTGTCTAGTAAGTAGGCAAGAATAAGCAGAACACATGTGGAAGTGGATCTTGAATGTGTTGGCTCAAGATGACTAGAAGAAAAGGCTTGTTAGAGGAGTGTTCACTGATTTATAAGCACTTACCCATGCCTTGGGGTGCCATGTCCTAGTCAAGCCACCTGGAACTAGTCCAAAAACTGATAAGATGTTTTCTTGAAGCTTAGGTACAACAATGGTCTATAGTAAATGAGATGGAGAGTCCAGAAATGCCTTGGTGTGGTACTGAGGAAGGAATCAGAGGCTAGGGAGGTTGGAATGTTTCCCGCCCCAGTGGCATGTGTTACCTGCAAGACCAGCTAGTCACCCAATCATGCACAACCTGAAAGTGCAGGGGAATTAAAGCCCTGGATTAGCCTGGACCAATGGGGAAGAGGGCCAATGGGAGGAGTCAGTGGCTACAAGGGGGCATTAGTTCTGAGACACATTTTGTAAAGTGCCTCGGAAGGTCCAATGGGATGATGTACCAGTCTCCAGTGGTTGGGGCCAACTTGATAACACATCCTTGTAAAGGATTTCTCTCTTCCCTGTTTCATTCCCACTGTCCCTTACTCCCTCCTTGTGATCAATTCCCAGATAAACTACCTGCACATACACTTGTTTCAGGCTCTGCTTTGGCAACCACTTTCATGATTCTACTGTAAGCATTGGTTTACTTTTTTTTCTCTCACCAAAAGACTATAAGGATAAGAATTTTGACTTATTCATTTTTACATTTCCCAGGCTTAGCACATAGTAAAACCTTACTGTATTTTTTGAAAAATAAATGATAGCATTAGTGGAAAATTTCCCGTGAGTAGAGGCAATAACAGGTTTCAGGCTAGAATTGGATAGATAGAGAGAAATATGAATGCATGAGCAAAATTATGGAGGGATAAACCCATGAATCTCCTCCATCATTTATATATCTCTATATTTTCAGGTACATGCAATAAAATTTTTTTTGTCATATAATACAGAGATTTCATACAATGCAGAGGAAGAGATGTTTCATGGCATCCTAAAAGACTCTTGATTTAATAGAAATACAGATCAATATCATTTAAATAACAAGTAGCTAAGAGTAACCAAATTGTTTTTAGATCTGTACCAGGCACTGGACCGAGTGGTTTGCATAAATTATCTCATTTACAAATGAAGAGATGAAGTCTTTGAGAGGTTTAATATGTTACTCAAGGTTATAATGTTGTTACATCATACAGCTGGAAGTAAAATCCAATTCTGCTGTAGCATTCATCTCAGTCTTCTTGATGTTACAGATATTTAAACATGTCTACTTACCAAATCAGGAATTCTTGACAGAGACCATGCCTCATTCTTTTTTTCTCTCCCTCCTGTTTCTATAATGCCTTGCAGAAGAGGAGTGTCTGTTGAATTTGAATCCATCTAAAATGTGATTAACAAAGATGTCGTGTAACTAGAGAAAAATTAGGAGATGGAAGGATAGCAGGATGAAGAGGTAAATAGGAAAGATAAATCTCAGAATCCTTGTACGAATCCAATTAGGTATATTGGGGGTGGAGGGGGGGTTGCTGCAAGAATAACATCAGTGAAGTGGCGTTTTTAAGAGTCACCAGTGATCACAGAGTTTCTTAATTCTTTTATCCATAGGCACCTCCAATTTCTCCATCTAGGTATATAGAGAGTTATAGTGGCTATAACCACATGCCAAGACTATTATCCCATATCGAATAGTCTACAGAACTACAGAATTTTTATGTATAAAAATAGTTAAAAGTAGAACAAGTGTCCACTTGCCTTTGATGGTAGATATAGAGCTTTCTACAACTATATGATCTAATTTATAAGCTAGTTGAAATCTTATACAGCTGTATCACAGGACAGAACTATGAAAAATGCCAATCAAATAAAATATACTTCTGGGATTAATATGAAAAGATATTAATGTGTTCACAATCTTTCATAAGTTTCAATTAGGGTTTTAGCTCCAAAAAGTGCTTTCAAACTGTCCTAAAATTAGCCAAATAAGAGAATAAAATGCAATCATTATTCTTGCAATCATGATTCCTCCATCAAGCTTCAACAATTTAATTAAAAGATGGGTGATAAATCTTATGTCAGCAGATGTGGATATGAGAGTGAGCAGGGAGCCAAACCAATGAGCCAAAATACAGACTACACAACAGTGTTGTACTAATGTTTTTGTTGGATAAGCACATGCGATTTTGTAACTTATTTGCATACAGAGACTTCATTTACTGATTCAGTTTTAGGATAGTCTCGTAGTGTCACGGCATAGTTCAAAGAACATTTTTGAATAGAGAAGAGAAAACAATCTAATTTAGATTGATACTATTTTTATTTTTAAAAATGGAATTATTTCTTCATATTTAGATGCAAAATTGAGCATACAACTTATATTTAGTCTCATGCAAAAATGAGAGATTATTAGCATTGTTAACGTTAAATACTCTTTTAAGTACATATTAAAGTACCCCTGAATCAACTTTTAGTGACATAAAGTTGCTTTAACCCTTTATTTTTTATCGCAAAATTCAAATTTACTGCCATGACTGGTAACCATTCCTACAACTGTGTAGCTTGTTTAACGTCTCTTTACAATTCTATGAAAAAAAAAAAACATAAGTATTACAGAAACTGAGAGTATCTTTTGATAAGGAGAGGTGACTTAATATCCTAATCCAATTCAATTAGTTAAAAAGAAAATTCTTCTATATAATACATATGTGTGTATATATATAGATATACAAACACAATATTCTATATATATTAGATATATCTCTATATTAATATAGTTTGCCTACACAGTAACATATAATAACACATTATTATATAAACTTATTAATATATTATGCATCTCCTCCATTACAGAGAGCAAATAAAGATTTGAAAAGGGCCTGATAACATTTTTAATTTTTTCTATTTCTTTTCATTTTCTATTTAATTTTCTACTTTTTTGTTAATATCACACACTATAAGGATAAAACCATAGCATGTAAAATTTGAGATTATTCTAACTATGAGTCAACAAATTAAAAGCATATAGTATTGTGTAAAAGACTTTCCTTTAAATGAGAAAAAAGTAATAATTATAAAAATTCTAAAGAAATCATAAAACTAGAAAGGAAGATTTCAAGCGATAAGCACAAACATTGTGCTAAGGAAAAGAAGCCAGACATAAAAGGCCACGTACTGTAGGATTCCATGTACGTGAAATCTACAGGCTAGGTAAATACATCAAGACTGAAAGACTAGTGGTTGCCAGAGGCTGGGGAAAAGGGAGAGTGGGGAATGACTGCTAACACATTACAAGTTTTCTTTTTATGAGTCATGAAACTGTTTTGGAATTAGTGATGATGGTAATGAAACTTTATGAGCATAGTAAAAACCACTGAAATATACACATGAAAAGTGTAAATTTTATTGCATATGACTTATATATCAACTAAAAATAAAAACGAAATGTAAAACTGTTATTGACTCTTGTTTCAGGACGACACACATCCACTGTGTATGTACAACATTGGTAGAAATCTGTTACTTAAGGCTCAGGAAAAAAACAATAAAACAAGCACAAAATCTGGAAATATATAATTGAAGGTAAAATAGTAATGATACAACTGATGTTTACCAATTGTTTAATGTGATGTTTAGCAATTGTATCATGTACAATATAAATTGAAATACAAAGAAAGTCTCCCTTTGAGGTATACATTGTTAAATTTGATCATTTTGCCAGAAAGTACAGTCATCCAACAGCTGTGTGCAAACCTTTAATGTGAATTTGTGTTTTTTTGCCTCATACTAAATATTAGGAAGTTCTCATAATTATTTAAAGTTGGTATTCACCTTAGCCCTAATAGGTGTGTATATATATCTCCATGTCTGACTTTGTGAGCCGAGTGTGTGTGCGTGTGTGGTTGGCAATAGGGTAGGGAGGGATGGGGTAGAGGTCAGCTTGATGAGGTACAAGAAACACTGTACTGGTAAGTAGGAGATTTGAGTTCTTATTTTAGCTTTGGAAATAACTTGTTATGACCTTACACAAATCAATTTACTTCTTCGTTCCACAATTTATTTATCTATAAAATAAAGAGATTGGATTAAGATAAATTATGGCAAAAAGATATAATCTCAAGTGACAATTCTGAGCTACTGGTAGAGCTCCCTAGAGTCCTTCGAAGGAAGTCCAGGCTCCCAGGGAAATTTCAGGTAGATTGGTGACATGACTCATGGGTATAAGAGAAGAAGGGAAGCTGAGCATTGGTACCATGAATTAGATGATCTTTAGAGACCTTCATATTTCTAAAATTCACTCACATTTTATTAAGATTTTATCCCAGGTGGCATAAAATTCAATCAACTGTATTAAAAAGAGCATAAAATTAATCATTTCACTCCTTAAAATTAAACGTAAATAACATGAACATTCTAACATTATAAACTACCGTTAAAACCATAGACTCGTTTGAAAATATATTCTTTGTAATGGATAACCTCTATTTTCAAATTTTGTCTGATTGTCTATTACTCATCTTTTTTATTGTTCAACAAACATTGAGGTAAGAGTGAGTGACCTTTTATATTTCATAGGATTAATTGCCTAAATATAGCCTGTCTAAATCAGGAGTGTTTTTACCCTCTGGTTAATGATAGTGTGAATGTAGGAGAGAACACTTCATGTAATGAATGGCAGGACAGAGAGTTTCATGGAGCAGCCAAACACTTTCAGCTTCAATTTATAAACCTACCCACTTTAATTAAGAAAAGTAATCTGCATAGTAATAGAAAGCCAAACCATTTTGGGGGAAACAAAATCACCTGCCATAGTACCAAGAAGCTATGCATGTATCAAAAGAAATACATAGAGCCCAAGTGTAATGTATTGTAAATAAATAATGCCATGGAGTAATCAAAGTGAGAAGCACTATGCAACAAAGGAAGCTACTAAACATAATGAAATTGTCAGTTAAGGTCAGGTGAGAACATTAGAAATATTTTAATAACTTACTTTAAAAAGTTGAAATAGATCATGAATTCTGTATATTGGTTGGCAATGCATTCCTCTGTAATTGTTTTAATGGCCACTATATGCTAAATATATCAGGGACAGACTATAGGAAATATATATCAAGTCTAAGGTCAGTGAAACATTTCTGACCATATAGATGAGGATGAGTCAAATTCAGTTAAGTCAACCATGATAGTCATGAACAGCAAGTAACTATAAAAATCTGTACTAACCTGACCTCTTAATACATTCCTCCAAAGTCTCCCAAAATTTTTTAGGATACGTTGACAAAATAGAAAATTCTGGGAAGATACTAAGGATATAGTAAACATTTTTGAATAATACATTTCTTGTACACTATACTCTATAAATCCTTGTATCTGAAAACACTTGATTAATAAAAACTCCATTGTCATTTTACTCCAGGCTGATGTTAATAGGACAGCCTCCAAATTTGGTTTCAAATTCTACAACTAATAGCAAACCAAGGAAAATGTAATATTTGGACATTTGCTAGAACCAGGAAGATGCTGAATGACCATTCATATTAGAAATAAAAGGAATAGAATTTGAGTAAAGTACACATCTAGATTATCAATCTTTCTTAAATTAGTCTGTCATCCAGAGGTCTTATCTTCATTCCGTAGAGCAAATTGAAAAAAAATGTAAGTGTGCTTAACTTTGGCAGTATCAATATCTCACCAAGGATTGGCAGCTGACAGAGCTAGATTTAAAAAGAAAGTTGTCCTTTTAAAAAAAATTTACTTTAATGTAATTTCTACATTAAAGTATAAATTGACAAGCTCACCCTAAAATTCATGTGGAAATACAAGGGACCCTAAATAGCAAAAACAATCTTCAAAAAAAACAAAGTCAGCAGACTCACACTTTCTGATTCCGAAACTTTCTTCAAAGGTACAATAATCAAGAGAGTATGATCTTGGCTATGGATAAACATAGATTATCAGTGGAAAAAAATTGGATTCCAGAAATAAACCCAATATCCATGGTCCATTGATTTCCCAACCAAAATTAAATAATATTATCGCTTACAGGATATTCATTATATGCCAAACATTGAGCTAGAATATTTACATAATTTCTCCCAATCTTAACCACAGCCAGGCAAGGTAACTTTCATTATATCCATTTTATTGATGAGGAGTTTGAGACTGAGAGAGTTTGTCAACCCGTTAGTAAGTGACTGAGTCATGATTCTGAACCCAGGTCCACCTAATTCTAGAGCCTGATTCCAAAGGAATAATGGATACCACCCTATGTGATTACTTTGATATGTCTTTATAAAATAAATAAGATAAAATGCATATTGAAAAATATTATAACCCCAAATAAACATAATTGTAAAAATAGTCTAAAAAACCAACGTAGTAGGCTATTCCATAGCAAAAATAAAAACAAACACAGTGATTGTGTACCTTGAATGTACAAGAGGCATGGAGCTCTTCACTGTGGAGCGTGGAGTGCTGTCTTCAGTGCGATTATAAGGTGAGTCTGCACTTCAGATTTCACAATCCTCTACTTTTGGCTCCTATAGTTAATGTATTTAAAAATATTATGGGATGCAAAGGCATACGTTTTATTTTGCATGCTTTGTAATGATGAAAAATTTTTTTGTATTCCTGTTAAATGTTTTCTTGCTCAGTTCACTCTTGGCACGCCATTATGAAAAAATATCTAAAATATAAAAATAAGTTGCTACTACAAATGTAAATGCTATTGTTTTTTTTTAATTTTTATTTTTTTTGGATGTACATCATATTTCAAATTCTGGATACATTACATCATGTTCACCACCCGGACACTAATTATACTGCATCCCCTCACATGTGACCCTAATCACCCCTTTTGCCCTCCCCCCTCTCCCCTTCCCCAATGGTAACCACCAGTCCAATCTCCAATGCTATGTGTTTGTTTTTTTTTTTGTCGTTTTTATCTTCTACTTATGAATGAGATCATACAGTATTTGACTTTCTCCCTGTGACTTATTTCACTCAGCATAATACCCTCAAGGTCCATCCATGTTGTCACAAATGGCCGGATTTCGTCATTTCTTATGGCTGAGTAGTAGTCCATCGTGTGTAAATACCACATCTTCTTTATCCATTCGTCCCTTGATGGGCACCTAGGTTGCTTCCAAGTCTTGGCTATTGTGTATAATGCTGCAATGAACATAGGGGTGCAAGTATCTTTATGCCTTTGTGTTTTCAAGTTCTTTGGATAAATACCCAGCAGTGGAATAGCTGGATCATATGGTAGATCTATCCTTAATTTTCTGAGGATACTCCAAACTGCTTTCCGTAGTGGCTGCACCAGTTTGCACTGCCACCAGCAGTGAACAAGGGTTCCCTTCTCCCCACACCCTCTCCAACATTTGTTGTTTCCTGTCTTGTTAACTATAGCCATTCTGACCGGAGTGAGGTGATACCTCATTGTAGTTTTGATGTAAACGCTATTGTGAAAGAAAGCTTCTATTCTGTCAACTTACACCTAATGACTCATCACTCACAATATGCAAGAATAAAACTGTTCTAAGTGTCTCCATAATTACAGGAGCACAGCACTCCCTTAAGTAATGCTGCATGGAGGAAAACGTCTAAATGACCTTACATTAAATCCAGTGAGGTTTTACAGTATAAATTATAAACAGTGGCAGAAAGCAACTTTTTCTGTTAATGAATATTTGAGAAGTGATGTCACATAGAAGGGAAAGCATTATACACTAGAGTGAAAAGGATTATATGTTCCTATATGCTGTGAGAGGAGCACTGCTGTATGTAAAGGAGCTGAGAAAGGAAGCTCAGAGCAGAGAAGAGAAGCAGGGAGAGGAGGAAGGAACAGAAAGATAAACAGAAGCACCAGGAGATGGAATGGAGATGAGACCAAAAGAGAGAAAAATTGGGCAAAAGATTTGTGCACCCTAGGTTCATTGCAGCATTATTCACTATAGCCAAGACTTGGAAACAACCTAAGTGCCTGTTGTCAGATGAATGGATAAAGAAGATGTGGTGTATATATGTATGTGTGTGTGTGTGTGTGTGTGTGTGTGTGTGTGTGTGTATACATATACATGCAATGGAATACTACTCAGCCATGAAAAGGATGAAAATTTTGCCATTTGTGACAACATGGATGGAACTTGAGGGCATCATGCTAAGTGAAATAAGTCAGATGGAGAAAGCCAAATGCCATATGATTTCATTCATATGTGAAAGACAAACAACAACAACAAAAACAAAAACATAAACACAGAGGATAAATTGACGGTTATGAGAGGGGAAGCAGGGAGAGGGGAGGATGAAAGGGATAAAAGGGCATTGTATACAGTGATGGATGGCAACTAGACCTTGGGTGGTGAACACAGTATAGTCTACACAGAAATCGAAATATATTGATGTACACCTGAAATTTATATAATGTTATAAACCAATGTTGTCTCAATAAAAAAAATATATATGTATATATAAAAAGGTAGATTGGAAAGAGAAAGAGCCTGCTGAACTGCCGTACTAAGCAGTTGTTTCCTATGAGTTCTGAAAACTTTGAATGCAGTATTATTTTAGATTAGATATTGCCTTCACAATTTTAAATAATAGTCTACAATTCTCCATTTATATCCAACAAATTAAATAGTAACTTTTGATCCTCCCTACGAAAGATATAGAAGATGGAAATTTTACTCCAACCACCAGGCCCCATCTTCCCATTAACGGATATATATATATATATATTGCTGAAGAAGATTCATCCTGAGCTAACTTCTGTTGCCAATCTTCCTCTTTTTGCTTGAGGAAGATTCTCCCTGAGCTAACATCTGTGCCAGTCCTCCTCTATTCCATATGTGGGTCACTGCCACAGTGTGGTGGCTGACAAGTGGTGTAAGTCCATGCCTGGGAACTGAACCCAGGCCACTGAGGTGGAGCACACTGAATTTAACACTAGGCCACAGACCTAGCCCCAATGGATATTTTTTAAATGATTTTTTTATCCATTACTATCAAATTATTGTTTATTGTATAGTTTTTATTTTATGAATTGCAACAATTATACCACATTTACAGCTACCAAGTTACTTATACTTAATCAATGTTTATTTGGATCTAATTCTCATAATCAATTGTTATATATTATGACATAATCATTTGTGAGTTCTTTATTTTCATTTAATATTTGGGTGACTGTACTAATTTTTCAAGCAATGTTTTAACTTAGTTCCATGAGTATGTTAATCCTAATTTCTTGAATATTTTGGATTATAATGGCATCCTCTTTGGAGAAAAGATTCTTGGGTCATGTATTAGGATTCTTCAGAGAAACAGAGCCAATCATGTATATAATATGTATAGAGATTTACATGTGTGTGTGTATGCATGTGTGTTTGTATCTGTATGTATATACAAAGAAAGAGAAATTTACTTTAAGGAATTGGCTCATGGGATTGTGAAGGCTTGGTGAGTCCAAAATCTGATGGTGTAGGCTGGCAGCTGGAGGATCTTCAAGGAATTGTTGGGTATGAGTCCAAAGGCAGTTGGCTGGCAGAATTCCTTCTTGTTCAGGAGAAATCGGTCTTTATTCTATTAAACTTTTCAAAAGATCGGATTAGGCCCACCCACATTATGAAGCATAATCTACTTTACTCAAAGTCCATCATTTAAAGGGTAATCTCATCATGGAAACATCCAGAATAATGTTTGACCTAACATCTGGGCACCATGGGCCAGCCAAATTGGCACATAAAATCAACCATCACATTTATTTCCTTCTATTGTATTGACACTGATTTTTCTCCTCTTCTTCCTCCTCCTCCTGCTCTTTCTTCTCCTCCTTTTCTTTATCTTCTTGTTCATTCTTCCTGAGTGAGCTACATTTCTTTTTTATGAATTCTTCCAAGATTCCTTTTTTATACTTAAATTATGGAAATTTGACCAGGATCTGCTGGGTCTTATTAATTTTTGATTGATTCTCCCTTTTTTACACAGTGAAACTCTTTGATCCTTACATTTAGAGCTTCTTTTCAGGGTATCTTTTCTTAATGATATTTTGAATACTTTTTTTCTGTTCCATTTTTCTTTTTTCCTCTCCTGCATATAGCAGATTACCACTGTTTATCTACTGTGTGCAGTCTCCTTGGTATCTATGTTCTTTCTCACAGAATATTTTGTAACTGTCTTAAACCTATTTTCCATGTCCTCAACTATTTTAAATAAAGAACCTATCAACAATATCTCTTGTTTATTCTGTCCTCCAGAATGAGGAAAAAGAAACAGAGAGAAGAGAGGTAGAATTAATCAAATAATAGGATAGAATAACCCTGAGTTGAAGTCCTGAGTCAAGAGATTAAAAGGACTTACAGAGTGCTAGAGAGGTGGCTTGCTGAGAAAGTGCAAATATGCTGTATCCTGGTAAATTTTCTGGATTCTACAAGAAAATCGTAAAATTTTCCAGAGAGGAAAATTTCCACTCTGGAAAATTTTATCTACACAGGAAAAAAAAATTAGACTGGCATTGGAATTCTTAGGAATAACACTGAGCACTGAGAAAATGGAAAACATCTGTGGATTCTTTGGAGAAAGTTACTCTAACTCCCAAGTCCTGTTTCTAGTCAAGACACCTTTCGTCTATCACAAAGAAAGATATTTTCAGTTATATGAAGATTTAGAAAACATATCAGTGTTGTACCCCATCTGAAGAATATACTTGAGAAAGAATTATAACCAAATAAATAAATAAGGACCTTAAGATAGTTGGACATGTGAGAAAGGGAAATAATGTGGAACAAGGAATCTTGAAATACACATTTAGTTAAATTTAAACAAATAATGGCTCATTGTGAACAAATAATACAAATGCTAATTAATGGTGTGTATACCAGAACAGATTTCCGGAAGGTGACTTATAATATTAGAAAAGAACCTAAGTAATAAACAATCTTAGTGAAACCTAAAGAGGAGGTGAAAGGTGGAAGTTAAAGTGAAGTAGAGGGTAAGAGATGTGCTGAATAGTATTTTTGTGTCCTCCCAAATCTACTGTCCATCCTTTTGTCCCTGATCTGTGTCCTGGAGGTTGGCCTCCACGGTCTACATCACCAGAGCTTCTTTTGCTCTTTGCCTTCCAGTTGAGTTCAGCAAATCAGAAGCACTGGCAGAGTCAGAGGGTGAGAGGAGAGAGACATGTGTGTTGCTCTGTCTCCTCTCCTTGATAGGAAATAGTTTGGCAGTGGCTGTAATCTTCTACTCAATGCCACTGCTGAAGTTAGATGATCTCTCTCTCTTGGTGACACCTCTATCCTGGTTCCGTGAACAGTTCCACCCCCTTGCTCCAGCAGGTAATGGCTTCCTGATATCGCCAGTCCCTGTGTGCTTCGCCATCACCTCTTTTTTATTGAGAAAAAATTCTCACACCATAGGATTCACACTTTTAATGTGTACAATTCAGTGGTTTTTAGTATACTTACAAAGCTGTGCAACAATCACCACTAATTCCAGGATATTTTCATTTATTTCAAAAAGAAATGCCATACTCATTACAATTACCCTCCATTTTCCTCCCTCCCCCAAGCCCCTAGTAATAACTACTCTGCTTTCTGTTTCTGTTGATTTCCCTATTCCGGACATTTCATATAAACAGAGTGGGACTATATGAGTGGCTTTTTGTGTTTTTAAAGTTCATTTAAGTTATAACATGTATCAGAACTTCAGTTCCTTTTATGGCTGAAAAGCACTCCATTATATGGATATACAACATTTTATCCATTGCTGGATATTTGGGTTGTTTCTACTTTTTAGCTACTATGAATAATGCTACTTTGAACATTCGTGTACAAATTTTGTGTGACCATGTTTTTCAGTTATTTTGGATATATACCTAGGATTAGAATTGTTGTGTTGTATAGTAAGTCTATGTTTAAATTTTTAAGGAACTACAAAATGTTTTCCACAGCAGCTATACCATTTTATAATCTCACCAGCAAAATATGAGGATTCCAATTACTCCATTCTTGCAAACATTTGTTATTTTCCTTTGTTTTGTTTTCTTTTTTCTTTTTTTTTTTTTTGCCATCCTACTAGGTACAAAGTGGTATCTCATTGTAGTTTTGATTTACATTTCCCTAATGACTAGTGATGTTGAGCAGCTTTTCATGTGCTTATTACCCATTTTCACACCTTCTTTGGGGAAATGTCCATTCGAGTCCTTTGCCTATTTTTTTTTTTGAGGAAGATTAGTCCTGAGCTAACATCTGTTGCCAATCTTCCTGTATTTTGTATGTGGGGTGCCACCACAGCATGATGTGATCAGTGATGCATAGGTCTGCACCTGGGATCTGAACCAGTGAACCCTGGGCCACTGAAGTAGAGTGCATGAACCTAACCACTAGGCCACTGGGCTGGCCCCTGTAGCTGTCTCTTAAAAAGACATAGAAGAGAAGAAGAATATTCAAATGAAAATCTATCTATACTTTATTTTATATTTACCTATGAAGTTACCTTAATGGTCATATTAGTCAGGGTTCTTCAGGGAAACAGAACCAATAGGATGTGTCAATCCGTCTGTCTGTCTATCTATCTAGTAAGATATTTATTTTAAGAAACTGGCTCATGTGGTTTTGAGGGCTAGCAAGTTTGAATTTCATAGGGCAGGCCAGCAATCTGGAAACTCAGGCAGAAATTGATGCTATATTCTTGAGGCAGAATTTCTTCTTTGGGAAACTTTAGTTATCACTCTTAATGCCACTCAGCTGATTGGATGAGTCCTACCCATATTGTCAGGAGTAATCTCCCTTCTTAAAATCAATTGATTTAGATTGACACATATAAAATACCTTTACGGCAACACTTGGATTAGTGTTTGCCTAAATAGCTGTCTACTATAGCCTATTCAAGTTGACACATAAAACTAACCATTACACGAGCTCTCTTAATTTCTTCATGTGCATTTGAGTTACTGTCTGGTGTCCTTTCATGTAAGCCTGAAAGACTCAATCTTTAGTATTTTTCATAGAGTACGTCTGCACAACAAATTCTCTCAGTTTTTATTAATCCAGGAATGTCTCAATTTCTTTTTTATTTTTAAAGGATAGTTTTGCCTGATATGGACATCTTGGTTGAGAGTTTTTTCTTTTGGCACTTGAATATCTCATTCCATTGCCTTCTGGCCTCCATGATTTCTGATTAAAAATCAGCTGTTGTTAACTAAGGATCCTTTGTACATGATAAGTAACATCTCTCTTGCTGCTTTGAAGATTATCTTTTTGTCTGACTTTTGACAGTTTGATTATAATGTGTTTAGATGTGGATGTCTTTAAGTTTATCCTACTTGGGGTTTGTTGAGTTTCTTGGATATACAGACATCATATTTAGTAAGATTTCAGTCATAATTTCTTCAAATATTCTTCCTGTCCCTTTGTCTCTCTCTACTCCTTCTGAGACTTCCATTGTATGTACGCTATTATCTCGTCATTGTTCCACAGATCGCTGAGGCTCTCTTCATTTTTATTCACTTTTAAGATTTATGTTCCTTAGACTGCATAATCTCAATTGATCTATCTTCAATTTTGTTGATTCTTTCTTCTGCTTTCTCGAATACAGTCATGTGTTGCTTGACGATGGGGATACCTTCTGAGAAATGAGTTCTTAGCCAATTTTGTTGTTGTGCAAATATCATAGAGTGCACTTACACAAACCTACATGATATAGTCTACTACACAGCTAGGCTACATGGCACTAATCATGTGGGACCACCATTGTATATGCATCTTGTTGTTGATGGAAACATTATGTGGCACATGACTAAATGCTGCTTTAGTAAATTTTTTATAGAAGTTATTGTACTTTTCAATTCCAGAATTTCTTTTTGGTTGCTTTTTATAGTTACTATCTCTTTATTATTTCTCTGTATGGTGAGGCATCATTCTCATATTTTTCTTTAGTTTTTTTAAACATGATTTCTCATAGTTCTTTGAAAATATTTAAAAGAATTTATTTAAATACTTTGTCCAGTAAGTATAAAATCTGGGGTTTCTCAGGGATCATTTCGATTCATTGCATTTTTCCTGTGTATGGGCCATATATTATTGTTTTTTGATATGTCTTGTAATTTTGTGTTGAAAACAGGACATTTAAAATAATGTAATGTACTAATTCAGGAAATCAGATTCTTTCCTCTCCCAGGGGTTTTTGTTGTTGCTCCTTGTAGTTCTCGTTGCATGCTTGTTAAGCGACTTTTCTGAACTAAATCTGTAGTCTGTATTCTTTGTCATGTGTGGCCACTGAAGTCTCCACTCATTAGTTTATGGTAAACTGATGATTAGACAGAGCTTTCCTTAAATTCCTGGAGCCATAAGCCTCCCATCTTTGCTGAGGGTTCTCTTTGCATTTGGCCACACCTGCATCATTCAAAGAAACAGTTGACAGTTTCACCTTAGCTTTCACTTCCCACTTGCAGAGAGCTGCAAATCATCCTGAGGTGAGAGCTTAGGGCCTTCTCAGGTCTTTCCTGAGTGTGCATGTAAACCTACATATCATTCCTCAGCTTTTCCTTTTAAGCTCTTTGGTTAGTCTATTGTTTGTCCCAACCGTCATCCATCACATCAGGCAGCTGTTATGTTAAAACACTTGCCTTTAAATGTTTTTAGCAAATGCCCCTGGGGAGAGATTTTTTAGCATTGGAAGAACTTCATTCATCAAAGACCCTTCAGTGGGCTCTTCTAGGAACCACCAGGTAGATCAAATAATAACAACTCTTTGAGAATGAAGTTTTGAAAGATCTCCAGAACTGCATGTTCTTTTTCAAGGTTACCACTGATTTGTAGAGCAGGGAGTGAACTAGGGCTAGTTAAAACCCCATGAGGATCTCTGTTCTTACCAAGATTCACCTACATTTCTTGATTTTACACCCCTAGTTTGTTGCAAGCCTTTGGTTAATTTCTACAGCTTTGAAAAAGTTGGTTTTTGACAATTTTTTTCCAGTTTTATTGTTACTTTCATAGAGGGAAGAATTTGACTTTAAAATTTTTTAAAGGTACATTTAAAAGTTACTTTTATGGAGAGAAGATCCTTATTCCACCATTTTTGTTGACTTTTTTTAAATAGAAGACTTTTTTTCAGTGTTTCTTCCACCCTCAGCTTTAGGTCTTTCCTTTGTAGTATATTTGAGAGATCTCTCTCCATAACCCTGTCCCTCTCTCAGCAGTAGACTGTTATGGATTATTAGCCAGCAGTTTATAGCCCGGTATGAAGGAATAGGAAGAGGTGTTCTCTGTTATTCTGATTAAACCTGAGTCTTAGGTAGGCTTTATGTATCTAGTTCTCAGAGTTGGGGCCTTTTCTGTGGTCTAGCCCTGATCCGATTTATAGGTCTGAGTCTGGGATGTGTTCCTCTCTTTTCCCAGGAATAGAGAATTCTTTCTGTTACTTTCTCCCAGCTGCAATGGCTTTTGATCAGTGCCCTAAGGAAAACAGGGTTTGTTCACTTTCCTCCAGTGGTGTAAGTCGTTGAAGATCCAGACGGGGCATCATGCCTTTTCTCCAGTGGCTGATGTTCCCCTCCTCAATACACCCCCTCCACCCTGAGTGAGCCTGTCTCAGGGCTCTCCTCTTGTAACCAGTCTTGTTTTTGTGAGCATCCAGTGAGATCTGTGAAGATGAACCTTTGAGTAGACACACATTCCCCTTGTCTGCAATGTTCAGGAGTTCTGTATTCTCTTGCTAGTTCACATTTGACTTTTAGCAATTCATTAGAATTTTAGCCAAATTCTTACTAAAGAAAAGAAGCTTCTGCCCCAGGTAAGTAAGTTCTCACTTCCTGTCTTTCCTTAAATTGCTTGTCTTCCCTTGTATTTCATATTGTGTGCTTGCCCCATAATCTCAGTTCTGTGATGGCTTCAAGAAAACTAGTGAATTTACATGTTATCCAGATTTTATTGCTGTTGCTGTAGTAAAGGTGAGAGCGATGCTCTTTCTGTCCTAAGTGGCAGCCACAAATCTTACTCACCTTGGAATGGAAGACTTGTATCTAGTCCTGTGAAGAATAAGCTCAGCAGTATTTCTTTGCTGCTCCTCAACGTTTAATCAAGCATTATTTTTTGTGATGTGATCAAGGGAAAAATTTCTAATCTGCTCATGCTTTAGTTCTTTTGCATGTAAAGTGACATATTAAAATTGCCTTCTTCAAAGTGATGTTGTGAGGAGCAAATTAAATAACACGTATGGAGAACTCAGCACAGTGTCTGGATGTAGTGAGAATTCAATTAAATTTAGCTGTTTATCACTATTATCATCTTCACCATTGCTTCTTTTTTTTTTTTTTTTTTGAGGAAGATTAGCCCTGAGCTAACATCTACTGCCAATCCTTCTCTTTTTGCTGAGGAAGACTGGCCCTGAGCTAACATCCATGCCCATCTTCCTCCCATTGCTTCTAATTTAAGAGGGCTGGTTGAACAAAATAAATATGACAATGTGGTTCCTTCTTCTACCTAACCTACTCACTGTTCTTCAGGTTGAAATGGACCGTTAGTGGGGTATTTATTGCTTCTCTCAAGATCTATGAATACTTCAGCCTCTTATTTTTAAGCAAAGACTGTAAGGCCACCTGGTTGCTGTCTTCTGCAAGGTCAGTAGAAATACATTGTGCATCTTTGTCAAGAACTGTGAAGGGTCGAGATTTTACTGTACTTGAAAGCTAACTAATTGGCCTACTACAGTTTCACTGATGCTGGCAAAAGACACAAGACTCCTGGGTCAGAGACAAGAATTTTATTACTCGTGGCATGGTGGACAGCATGAGCTTAATGTTTGCATAGGTTCTCCTTGCCCTGCAAGCCCCACAAGGGAACAACACAGAGTGCCCAGGTGGATACTGTGCACACAGCTGAGGAACCTCAAGCTTAGAAAACCACCAATGTAATAACAGGCTGCTAGCAAAACTGGCTAAACTGTTGCAGGGGGAGAACTTATTGTTATTATGGTCAAGAAATGAATCTGCCCTCAACCCTGATGGGAGACACCAACTCTATCCTCCAAAGCTGTTTACCATACAATCATCCTTGAAAAGGTAGTCTGGAATCCAGCTGTCAATTCTTGCTCAGAAGAGCATGAGAAACAAACAATCCATGAAGAATTGTCTCCCAACAATCTTGCTCTTATTGTTCAGTTTGTTTCACACTGTAGGGTCTTATTTATCTGTGACCTTTTCCTCCTATTTTTTATTTGTTTTGGTACATTTCAAGACTGAAACTTACACGAATGCTGCTCTAATCTGTTAAGGATAGGATCTTCCTGATGATGAATCTGGTTCAAGATCCAGGAGTCCTTGATGACTGTAAACTCTATCTTCTCTTCAGAATGGTGATCTAAGCCTGATTACAAAAGAGCTGTTGAGTAGTGAGATGCCAGTATTTTTCTCAACTCTGACAGGAGTCCCAACTGCACAGTGGTGAAGAGTTATGGGCAGGTATGCACTCCTCCAGGGACCAAACACAATCTGCACAGATAATCATATTCTCTACCAAAGGAAAATCTACTCTAAAGTGAGCCCCATCCGTCCCTGCTTTGTGTTACTACCTCATTGTATCATGATCTGTACTTCAGGCCTCATAAATCCAGAATTTATAGCAGGAGTGTGGATGTTGTCTTCCTAAATTGATAAGCTGCCTGCTATGCAGCAAACACTAATCTAAGATATGCAAGCACTTCTTGGTAAGCAGTGCAGAGCTGTTAAAGATTTCAGGCATGTTTCAAGTGCTACATTAGGACGATTCAATCATAAGCAGATATTAGGATAGATTGGAATATGAGAGATAGTAGATGGAGAAATAGTTTTGAAAACTAATTTAGAATATGAAATAAAAATTGACAATCTTATGTTTTCTTGTATTAAGTTTATCTCAAATGAAAAAAAGAGATTTTCATTTTATTTTCACCAAACTAATACATGCATTTATAAAAAATTAAATAGGACCAAAAGCACTTTGTTAAAATAATTCAATTGCTTTCACCCAATCCTTCCCACACACTTTTTGTCTCTCAGAAGCGACCATATTAAACTCTTTTAGCTATTTCTTTTGCAATTTTTAAAAGAGCCTTCTTAAAGTATAAATGATACAAATAAAATAAGCCTATTTAAAGTATAGAATCTGTAAGCTTTTACATATACATACACTTTATGAAACCATCACTATAATCAAGATAATGAACATTTTCATCACCTTCAAAGGATTACTCATGTCCCTTTGTAATCCCTTCCTCTTATTCTATTGCCTTCTTTCTTGTAGTGATATCTCTTTGTGGTTTTAATTTGAATTTCATCAATGATTTACGACGTTGAGCATTTTTTCCTGTACTTAATTGCAATACATATTTATATTTAAAGAAAATTAGGAGTCTGTGCCTAAGTCTGTAACTTGAATGAAACTTAAAAACACAAAGAGTCAAATATTGTATGATTCCATTTATATGAAATATCCAAAATGGGCAAATCCATTGAGATAGTTTTTTGGATTCTTGGACTGAATTCCAACATGTGCATATGGGAGGGACTTCCCCACACACCACCAAACAATTCTCAGACACAAGCAGGCTGTCCTTCAGTTCAACTCAATTCCGACACTATCTACCTGGATGGTGTCCGATTTTAGCCACTTCACTGTGTCCTAATTGTTTATGTCACCAGATTGGGTAAGAATACATTCACTAAGATTTTGCAGAGGCCTATATTCAAGTACAGGAAAGGAATATTCTTGCTCAACCCGGAAGCCTTTTGAATCCGTTTGTGTGTTTATTACCAATCCTTGCTTCCTCTGAAGGATTGAAAGCAAAAAGCCAGACTTGTAACTTCACAAATACAAAGTAGTGTTCCCAACTTGCCTGATCATAGGGTTCGTTGGTTAAAAATAGGATTTTTCTGGCCCCCCTTCAGACCTGCTAACTCAGATTCTCCATGGGGGAAGCCTGAGTATTTCTATTTTTAGTTGCTGATTCTTAGGACAGACAAGTTTGGGAAATATTGTGGTCAAGAAAGTCACAGAATAGGAAGATACAACCAGTGTAGCAATGGAACACGCCATCAAAATGTACAGTTGTTCACTGCTGGAGATTTTAGCAACAGGGATAATAATGTTGCTAAGATTACGCACCGGTAATTAACACTCAAATTAACTGATAAAGAAATAGACGTAGTACATTAAGTACAAACCTAAAAATGTGTCAGAAAACAACTATACTTGGCACAATGCCATAGTAACAGATAAAAATCCTGGCCATCAGAACAGCATTCTGGTTTCTTGCTTTCTTTTTTTTTTTTTTTTGAGAACTGACAGTGCAGTATAATTTACTGACATCAATGTCTTTTTGGAGGAAGTATTCCTAAAATATGTCATCACAGAAAAGTAGCTGTGGAAAGGACCTGAATCATATATGAAAACAGTCATGAAGTAAAACCAGTTCTCATATTGATAACAGAGGTGATTTATTCCAACTGATGGATATTTTGTAGGCTTGGTGGATGGAGGGCAATCTGTCATATTTTCATAATGTGGAAGGCAGTATTTCCAGACTCTTGCCGTTTGACAGTAAGATTTCTATTGTGTTTAATGTTTAATGGATGTTGAAACAGTATTGTTTAGGAAGTCTCTAACTCTTTTGAAATGAAAAACCCATGAATTACAAAATAGAAAGAAACACAATTCAAAAATATAACTCGAATGTTGCCTCTAATAGAGGAGTTCGGTCTGGCAACTGGGGACATAGTTCTAAGAAAGAGCAGTAACAAACAGTATGGCAGGAACAGAAATGTATTTCCTTTAGAGTAATTTCATCAACTGAGCTTCATAATAATGATGATAACTAACGCTAATAACAGCTTGTCCTTGCTGAGGGCTTATACCGACTTTGTGCCAGGCATTGTGCTAAGGAGTTTACATGGATTAAATTAATTCTTACAAAACCTCTGCGAGGTAGGGATTCTGATGATCTTTATTTTACAATTGAGGAAACTGAAGCTTACAAAATTAGAAAGCTGGCAAGTGGCAGACTCAGCATTTGAACCCAGGAGTCTGGCACTGAGGCCTACACAATTAACCATTACTCTTTTGTATGAAAAATTTATCTTTGCTGGAAGTATTGTGTGCCTGCTCAACTCTAGTCTGAAGTGAGCAGTGGATAGGGAGAAATAAACTGTTTGTTCTTTTCTACAGAAATTCTCTTTATATCCACACCTCTTACATCCTCCAGCCCAAGCATGTGAGAATCTTAGTTATAAAGTGAAAGTTCAGTATATATCCCCAAAGAGATTGTTATAGAATCGGTCATTTAGTACGACATGATAATTATATATTAATACCAGATTAATGTGAGTTCCAAAAATGATGTACTAGTAAACTGGTATATTATTTATTTATTTTTCTTTTCTTTCTTTTTTTTTTTGAGGAAGATTAGCCCTGAGCTAACTACTGCCAATCCTCCTCTTTTTGCTGAGGAAGACTGGCTCTGAGCTAACATCTGTGCCCATCTTCTTCCACGTTATATGTGGGATGCCTCCCACAGCATAGCTTGCCAAGCTGTGCCATGTCTGTACCCGGGATCCGAACCGGCGAACCCTGGGCTGCCGAGAAGCGGAACGTGCGCACTTAACTTCTCCGCCACTGGGCCGGCCCCTGGTATATTATTTCTTATCGCTGCTGTAACAAATTTACCATATTTTGTGGCTTGAAACAATACAAATCTATTATTTTGTAGTCCTGGAGGTCAGAAGTCTTACTGTGCTAAAATCAAGTTGTCAGTGGAGCTGGTTCCTTCTGGAGGCTCTAGGGGAGAATGTTCTCTTTTTTGGTTTCTAGAAGCTGCCTGCAGTTTTTGGCTTGTGGCTCCTTCCTCCGTTTTCACAGCCAGCAGCACAGCATATTCAAACATCTCTCTTTCTCTCTTAGACCTCTGATTCCTTTACCACATCTCCTCTTACTCCGGCCCTCCTGCTTCCCTTGTACGAGAACCTTTGTGATTCCACTGGCCCATCTAGATAATTTAGAATTGTCTCCTCTTCTCAAGACCCTTAACTCAATCACATCTGCAAAGTCCCCTTGCCATGAAAGTAAGACATTCACAGGTTCTGGAGTTCAGGATATGGCCATCTTTGGGGGCCGTTATTCAGCCTACCATAACTGGACTAATATATTCAAAGATATTGTGTGTGTATTTTATTTATCCTACAGAATTTTATTGCAGAAACAGCTTAATTTATATGGATGGAGAAATTGAGACCCAGGAAAAATAAGAGAGTGTTGAAGAAAAATAGCTTAGACTTTTCAAATTTCTTTAAAAATCTTAAATTAGAAGAGAAATGGAAACTATGTGATGTAGTGTGTTCTCACGTGTCCCAAATGAAAATGAAAATAAGAGGCTAGCTTGTACCTGGACATGCAGTTGTGCAAAAAGTGCATTCCACTTCCTTTTTCTGCCCTAGATGCTCTTACTGTGGCAGTTTTCCAGTAATAAGCTCATGTACTCAATATTTATTCTTAAATATTCCACTAAGTCACTCAAAATGGTAAGTTGCATGCATCCAGTCAAATTTGGGGGAGGATTATGAGTTCCTAGATTTAAAAACCACTCTGAGGGTTGAGCACAGTAAATTTAGGCATATCAATGCATATCACTGACGGGAATTTGGGGAAAAAATAAGAATGTATATATAAAACTAAGCAAGTGAGGAAATAAGGAATTTACAGACTCCTTCAAAAAATGTACAAAAGAAGACACAGTCATGGTTTACTATTTGGCTTAGATGTGAACATTGTCAAAATATTCCAAACTCTGCGGCTTTAAGTAAAAATTGTGATATAACTGTATTGAGAGGATAAATGGTGGTAAAATACAAGGAATGGTGGCATAAAGCAATTACATCGTCATAAAAACAGGAAATCAAGAGGTGCTAACTAAAATGGAAAAATCAGGAAATAGCCTTATAAGCATATTGTTTGGAAACATGGAGGTAAATAGCAGAAGGAATAGATTAAAAGTTAGCAGTGATTACTTCTAGGGAGCAAGACTGGAGGAATGTGGGGACAAGCACATAAGAGTCTGCTGTTATTAAGTATGTTTTCAAATACAGTTTGATTTTTAACTTTGTACCAGCATGACTTTGATAGAAATCAAAACTTTTTAAAAGAGCGCTAGAAACAAGTAAGGCGATCAACATCCTGTAGGTATACAGTAATCATTCAATAAATATTATCTATCTTTCTAATTATTGCCCTTTGCTGAGACGAAAGGCAGGAGTAGGGGGAGAAGAGTGTGATTTGCAGACTCTCATCCACACTTCTGGGTGTGTATGGAAGTCTTCCCCCAGGTTGAGGACCACTACCATAAATCAACCTGGCTTCTCCCTCCCTGCTCCCAAAACACTGCGGCCAACTTGACAAGTTGAAAAGAGAACCTACCAGCATTCCAGATTCAATATATTTTTAAGCAGCTACTATTTCTAAGGCACTAGTGAGTCAAAGATGAATATGACATTGTCCTGTTTTCCACTAACTTGAGACTTACTGGGCAGAATAAACGTGTTGAGTTTTGCTAATGGCTGAAGTGGAGTAGAAGCAAAGTACCATGTATGCACCAAAGAGACAACTGATCAAGATTTTGGGTTCAAAGGATTCATGGAAGAGGAGGTATATATTTAATATATGTGTTACACCCTTGAGCGTGCAATGATAGATTTAATTAAGAAATGGAGAGAAAGTAAGTCCAGGAAGAGAAAGTGGGTTAAATACAGCCTCAACAGGGAAAAAAAATAATGAGAGAGAAACCTCATAGTTTTTTGTGGCTAAAGTTCAGGGTAAAGGAGTGTAGAGACGTAGAGACGCTGAAACTGATGAAGGTAGATGAATGGGGAGCAAGTTTTTCAAGTGTTCTAAGTTTTCATAAACTGTCTCAGTCTTAAACTTAGATGGGCCAAGGAAGTAGGGAGACTAGGTAGGAACACTGCTATTTGGAATTTTAGCTATACTGGGAGACAAGTTTCATACTTTTAAAATTGTAAAGTTATTTCATTACTTTTGAAAAATATTAACCAGGCCAAGGCTAGTGACTGGTTGAAAGAAAGAGAATTGAGATTCTTCCATTCTGTAATTCTGAAAGCTTAATATGCATAAATAGAGAATAAATTACAGAACTTTTCATATTCCAAAACTTTGTTCAAATAATTTGTCTACTGATGTTTCCTGTCCCATTCTCTTCGTCTTTGTAGGTTAAGAACTTAAAAAAATCTATTTAATGTTATTTAGTGGGGCTTTTTGTTTGTTTTTAAAGAGAAATTTACAAAAGACATAATCTATTAGGTTCTACTGGAGCCTAAACTATTTTCAATATTTTTGGAAGCTGAGTAAATATAAAAAATTATTTGCTTCCTTTATGAACTTTCTCAGATCAGCTATAATGTTGATTTTTCTCTTCTTTGCGATAACCGTTGCTAGTTCATAATGATCTAAAATTCTGATTGGCAGTTAGATCTTAGATTGACTAAAAAAATCCCAATGTATTTGATTAAAAAAAAATACTTTCAAAATGTGAATGCCATAGGGAGAAAGGAGTCTGTGAGACCTTTGGTGATAAATTAAGTTGAGAACAAATAACTTATAAAATAGTGGCTCTCGAGAAAATTACATTTGCATTAAGTATGGAATAAGGGAAAGCCTGACTTCTCTTGATCTGCTCACTTCCATCAAGAGAGATTCTTTTGAGTTTGGAGTAAAACCACCTGCCCAGGCCTCTTTGCACTGAAAGGCAGCTCCCAGATATCCAATCTACCTGTCCTCAACCATCAGAGCCGCTCTACCACGGTCAGCCTGGAGCACACCAGGACGAACCTCATTACACCCCATTATCCTTATTTATGTGGCTTTAATAAGCACCAATCGCCCACGTCACCCTTCCACACTTGCACTCTTCTCTCTAATTAACTGGTGGCATTCCTTATCTTGTCCTATTCCACAGTGCCTCTCCATCTACAGAAATGCTTCTGCTCTTCCCACTGGAATTCATGGTTTGTCATAATTTCTCTAAATGTTCCTTTCTTACTCTTGATCTAAAGGAAACCTGGCTTTCTCTTAAGAGCCTTGCTTCCTCTACGGCTCTCTCAAGGGGTCATGTGGTTGCTTTGTATTGGGTCAACTCAGCTAAGCTGGAACCAAGTTTCATAGAATTCTCTTCCCTTAGGGCTCTGAGAAGTTGGCTCCAAGAGAAATTTGCAAGAGATTCGGGAGACAGAAATGAAGCAGTAGCCCTTCTAGCTCTGAAGGACAGTGAAGTGTGTCAGTGAAACACAGTTTCACTACTTTCAGGATTCACTTGTTGATGTGGCACAGCAGGTTGGGCCCTGAGCTCCTCAAAAACCTTCCTAATCACCTCTTTCCATTTCTCCAGGTTCTGTGCCAGGTATGTGTGTAGCTCCATGGAGAAAGGCTCCACCTTCTTCTGCCGGTCCCCTGCTTTGTTAACGTTTGAGGTGATGAGAGAGGGTTTCAGGGGAATAGAGGATATATGTAAGGGAATGATTATAATGATGATAAGATAATTTAAGGTGGGCAAGGAGGAGGGAGAGGACATTATGGAGATGAGGAAAAGTAAATGGTAGTAAGATTAAGAAATTTCTTGTCCTGATGAAACCAAAGGGTTGTTGCAGTGAGGATATAAAAATCTATTGGCTAGAGAATTTTGAGGTGGTGATAGGAGAATGGGATGCATGGAATTTGGATTTTAGGGGTAGGTGGATTCTGTTGCTGGTAATGACCAGGCTAGTATTAACCATGGGAATGAGTGGGTAAAATGCGTTAGAAAACAAAATCTTTGAAGGAAAGGAGTTAAAAATACAGGGTGCCAGAAATATTATCTATATGCATATTGAAGTTACCAAGAGTTAACACTGGATTGTAAATTATGTTGAGTGACAGAATGAAGATGCAAAAGAATACACACTGTATAATTCTATTTAGATGAACTTCAAGGACAGGCAAAGCTAGTCTAATGTGATAGAAATCCAAACAGCTATTGCCTTGTGTGTGTGTGGGTGAAGGGGGAGTGGGAACTGACTGGGAATGGGCACAGGAAAATTTTCTGGAGTAATATAAAAGTCGTATATCTGATTTGGTGATGGCAACATGGATGTATTAATCTGACAAAACTTATTTAACTGCACACTTTAATCTTTGCATTTCATTGTATAGAAAGTATACCTCAATAAGGAAAATATATTAAAAAAACAAATAAAAATGTCTAAAGAATTTCAGATATGTAAAAGAGAGACAGAAAATGAGAGAGAGGGAGGAAAAAGGGAGAAAGAGAGACCAGCTTGATATTGGAGAGATTGACAGTGAACTAGAAACTAAAGCATCAAGATGAAATCAACGATGGAAAGTAGCACGTGATATAAGCTGATGATATGAGATTTGAAACTGAGAGGTTAGGGAAAAGTAGTGAGGATAATTTGGAGGCAGAAATGAGAGACAAGGAAACACCTAGCTGATCTTCAGGCCAAGTTTCAGAAGGTCTTTGGGAAAAAAACAGAGAACCACCTGTATCAGCTGAGGTACAATTAGGTAAGCAGAAACGCCATGTGTGACAGGGAATAAAGGAATTTATTACATGGATTAGGGCTAACACATTTGCAGGAACTGGTCTATGAAAGGCTCTAGTCTTTGCATCTGGATGTGGTAAAAGTCACCGTAAGTCAGCAGAGCCAACAATTGTGAGGAAAAGCTTGAAAGGAAAGAAAACAAATAAAACTAGAATGCATGAGAGAGAACCAGAACCTATGTATGTTTCATTTCCTCCAACCTCAACAAAGCAGGAGATCTGCAGAGGATAGGGAGATCCATAACACTGTTTATTTCCAACTCTCCACTTAATCCACACCTGCACATGTGCAACAGATCAAGGTTGGAAAAAGGCAAAACCATGCCGAGTGGTTTGACTCCAAATTCACGGCGAGGAGCCTGAAGTGGATTCCTTGGCAACTATACAATAGTTTTCTGCGTCATGCACATTCCCACTCTCCTAGAATACAATTTTATACCTCGTTCCCCCTACTCAAATCTCCAACGCTTTCTCATTTCCGCTTTCAGCTTTTGCTCTTGCTTCCTATTTCACTGAGAAAATTGAAGCAATCAAAAGAAAGCTACCAGAAACTCTCATCACATCTACTCATCTATTCAATCTGTATTCGTATGATCTCTTCCCTCTGGAAGCTATAATCTTAAGATTGAAACCTACATTTTCAAATAAATCTCACCCTGTTTCCCTACTCAAAGGCACCATTCCAGGAATTTTGTATCCCGTTTCCCAAATTATCAATTTTCCCTTGTTTAATAAGTCACTGATCAGCATACAAACACACTTTCGTCTCTTCCATCTTGAAAAACAAAAAGAGAAAATTTGTCTTGAGCAAATTTCCTTTCCAGCTACCTTCCCATCTATCTCCCCTCCTTTGCAGCAAAACTCTTCAAAAGAATTGTCTATAATTATTGTGTCAAAATCCTCTCCGAATCTCTCTAGAACTGAAGTCCAATTAGGCTTTAAATTCCGTCACCCCAACGGATTGCTCTTTTCAAGTTCTTATTGACCAGGAGACCATTCCATATGTGTCTATTGTGTTTCTGTAAGTTTTGTGAGAAGAGACACTGATTCCCTTTGTTCTAGAATATCATTTAGGGATGTTTGTGCAGTAAACAACCTTGGAAGAGAGAAATAGAGTCTTTCTCTGGGACAAAAGTCAAGCAGGCTTACTACTCCTTATGAAAGATTTGGATACTCAACGCTTAGGGATTTTTCTGCTCTGATGCAACCCACTGCCTGTGTACTCATCATCTGGCCCTCTTTACATCATCCTGTGGGAACTGGGGCTTAAGGACAAATGCTGACACCCTGTATACACGTGGTTCATTTCTCCATCTAGTCTCTGCTCAAACTTAAAATACTTGGAGATGCTTACAATGAATACCCCATTAATTTGAAACTATCATTGTCACACTCTTTATCCTCTTACCTTGCTCATTCTCCCCCATAGCACGTATCATGTTTTCCACATTATATCATTTACTTATTTATCAAGTTTATTGTTCATCATTTGCCTCCTTCATCTTCATGGAGACAGAGAACTTTTTCTGTTGTGTTCACTAACATATTCCTAGTGTCTAACCAGGGTCTGGCACATAGGAGATGCTCAATAACTATCTGTTAAAAGAATGAGGAAATTCACCTTTTATTCTTCCTAGATTTTTTCTACCAGCTTCTTTTAATTCTGCTTTGCAAACTCTCTATGCCCATCAGTTAAGGTTTTGAAAATTCCTTCAAAACAAAGTGGTAAATTTTAAGATTTAACGTAAGATATAACCTTTGGAAAGGACTTCTCAAATGAATTTTCCAGTATTATTTTTATTTTTCTCTGGGCAAATTTTACACATGTGGTAACATTAGAAATAATTGTATGGTTGTGATCTGAAACAATGGAAATTTCTGCTTTCTGCCCCTCTGTTCCACAGGTGTTGATCCCGAGAGCATCCTGTCTGCTAAACTCCATCTAAAATCTGCTTCACAGGGAACCCAAACTGACCTGTGATGCTCAGATACCAGGAATGTTTTGAGAAAGCAGGTGCTAATATGGGATTTGGAGCTGCATCATTCACTACTTGCTGGCAATGAGGATCCCATAAGTGCTAGAACATGGACAGCCCGCAGCACTGTGTAATTGTTACAGCTTTATCAGTGGTGAAGTGGCGTGGTATGCAAAGGAAGGGACCAAATTAGCTAATGTGATGTATCCTGAGTTTGAGAAATATGGGGGAAATAATAAATTTAAGGACAGTGGGATGCTAAAATGGGCCAGCCCTCTCTATTGAATTAACTCACTCCTCTTTGCTTGGAAATAATGTAGATGCTTCTTCCATGCAAGACATGTTCTTTCCTCAGGATCTATTCCTATTCTCCACTGAGTCACTGAGCCTATATCTAGGCTTAAAACACAGAATAGCCTAGCTGGGAGGAAAATAACTCTATCACAAAGGACTTGCAAGACCTCGTCAGCAACAGCCAGGAAAGTATGTGTTGGCTTGAACTCTGAGGGTATTTGCTCAAGAGGACCAGTGCATAAGGTCAAAAAGGGAAAGTTTATTCATTTGAGATCATTTTCACAGAATACTCGATTTAACACTCTGGTAATGAGCCTACTTGATCGTGCAAATGCACTATTAGGATGGCTCCTAGAAGCATGGAATAATCAATGACCTATGCTAAGTGAGGTTGAAGTGCCGGATATCACTTTGGCAGAGAGCATAAAATGTGTTTAAAAGCTCAGGGAAGAGGGCATGCTATGTAAGGCCAGGATTTATACCAGGTGATTATGTACCCTGGAAAGATCCAGAGGGTACACCATTTATTAAGGCTACAAAGAATGTGCTGTTGAGAAGGCACCAGGATTACTAAGATTAGTGGTCTTGGTTCTCCTCTGTAGGACACAGCTGGCAATAAGAGAGGGGATTAGAGAGCTAGGATCACTAATAGCAATGGGATGATAGGACTCTGGAACAATAGGGGCTACTTGATAGAACTCTTGGTAGAAGTGTCAGAAGTCAAGTGGATGCAATTTTCATATTTAATGGCAAAGTAGAAGGAGAAGCCAGGGATCTACAAATTTAACAGAACATGATGACCATAGGGACAAAATAAGTGAGGAGTAAACAAGGATAGACTCAATTTGCACATCGAAAGAAAGTAAAGGTGGATAATTATGAGTCTGAAGGCAATTTCTACAATACAAAGCTATAATTTCTTTCCCAATTTCTACATCTGAGCTAGTTTTTGGATTTGGAGTCCACTGACAACAAAAAAGTCCACTTTCCCTGGAATAATGACCCTGAAATATTCTGGCAATATACTTGGTAAAGGTTCTTATCCTTCCACAAGGGATCTATAGCCATTTTCTTGGGTAGAATTATACAGTAGAGAAAGGGGAATGCACAAACATTTCAAAGGCTACCAGTCACAGAACCTGAGTTGTCACTAACACGTCAAGACTGAAAACATCATCATAGGCTCCTGCTAGAGATGGGGCGTATATGGGGTGGTAAAGAGCGAAGTCCTGGTCAATGTCCCAGCATAGTGGGTCCACTGGGTCTGTGAACACACCCATTCATTTCCATGGTTCTTGAATACATACTCAATATAAATAATTTGTAGTTAGTAAAACACCAACATTGGGCTCTTTTTGAGGTAAGAACTATTATAGTTGGGAAGGCCAAGTGGAATCCTTTGAAACTGCCCCCATTCCTTCCCTACTCCAGCTAAGAGAGCAATAAAAACAACTATTTTGTCCTAGAGGAAGTGCACAAATTAGTGCCACTCTAAAACATCTAAATTATGCAGGAGCGGTGGTTTCTACTACACCTCAATTTAATTTACCAGTTTGGTGACCATGCAACAGCCAGAAGGATCCTAGAAAATGACCACCACCACCTCAATCAAAAGGACTCCCCAACTGCATCTGCTAAGCCATATGTGTTCTATTTTTGCTAGAAGAGATTAATCTGGCCTCCGATACACAACATGCAGCCATTGATTTGATGAATGAACTGTTTTCCATTTCTATCATAAAAGACAATTAGAAACAGTTTGCATTTACACAGAAAAGGCAACAGTGTATATTACCAGTTTTGCTGCAGGACTACATTCTCTCTCTCATTCTCTATCTTAATACAGAGCAAAGAGGTCTGATCTGTCTGGGCATTCTGCATCACATCACATTCATCCATGACACAACGCTGATGAGACAGGGTGTTCAAAATATGGCTAAAGTGCTGGAAACCTTGGTAAGAAGGTGAGAGAGAAGCTCTATGAAGATTTAGAAGCCTGCCTCATCAGTAAAATTTTTAGGAGTCCAGTGGTCAGGGGCATGCTGGAACATCTCAACAAAGGCAAAGGACAAATTATTGCATCTCTCGTCTTCCAGTCTGGCAAAAGAAGCACAACACCATGTAGAACTCTGGCTCTTGAGGCAGCATGTTCCATACCTGAGAATAATGTTCTGACCCATAATCTGGATGATACAAAATACTGTCAGAGTTGAGATGATCCCAGAGCAGGAAGGGGCTCTGCAGGAGGTCCAAGCTATGTTATAAAGTTCCCTGCCACTTGGGCCATATGACCCTGCAGACTATGGTATTAGTCATGTTAGTGGTAGGAAAAGGTGCTGTCCAGATGGGAGACTCACAGTTTAGATTGCCAGGTTTCTGGAACAAAGCTGTGCCATCTTTAGCAGACAATTATACACCTTTGAAAAACAGCTTCCAGGCCTGCTACTGGGTGCTGGTAAAGATGGAGTGCCTGACCATGAGATGCTGTGGTAGCCTAAAAATGGCCTCCCAGAAGATAGCCACGTCCAAATTCCTGGCACCTGTGAATGTTTTTAAATGGCAAAGTCTTAGCAGATGTAATTAAATTAAAGATGTTGATATGGGAAGATTATCCTGGATTATCTGGGCGGGTCCTAAATACAATCACACGTATCCTTATAAGAGGGAGCCAGAGGGAGATTTGCCATAGAGAGAGGAAGAGGAGGCAAGGCAACCACAGAGGCAGAGATTGGAGCAATGCGCCACAAGCCAAGGAATGATCACCACCACCAGGAGCCGGAAGGGGAGGCAAGGAATAGATTCTCCCATAGAGCCTCTTGAGAGAGTGTGGTATTTCCAACACTGGAATTTTGACCCAGTGATACTGATTTCGAACTTCTTGCCTCGAAAAGTGTAAGAGAATGAATATGTGTTCTTTAAGCCGCCAAATTTGTGCTAATTTGTGATAGCAGGCATAGGAAATGAATACAAGTACAAAGTGACCATGTAGCCATAACTGCTCATTATGAGTTGGTTTCTGTAAGAACTACCAAGTCATCAGGTTGGGCAGGCCCAATAGCAGTCACTTAAATATGGAAGTATCACACTTGGATTCTGCTTGTGCTAGAACTCATACTCTGACATGAGAAGGCACTAGAGCAAGTATCCCAGACACCCATGTCATCTGCCACTGTTGGACAAATACCTCTCCTACAGCTTATAGACAGATGGCGGATCTATGAACTAAGCCTGAGTTTGGTTCACAGATAGGATGGCTCAATGCATACAAGTCAAAAATAGAGAGCAGCTGCAACACAGCCCTTTTGATGGGGGGACCTTGAAGAATGGTGCTGAGACTAATGTGCTTCTTCATCTACTTCGCATGGAAAGAGAAGTGGCTCAATGTTAGAATATATTTGTACTCATGGACAGTGGTGAATTGCTTGGTCATTCAGGTACATAGTATATGGCCTAGTCTCCTTCCTTGTCAGAGTTCAGAAAGGAGAAAGCGTAGAAGATTGGGAAAGTAAGTCTGGGCTAAAGGTATGTAGTTAGACCTAAGAGAAAGGGCACAAGTGTGAATATTTGTATCACATGCTAATTCCCATCAGTGAGCAACCACCAAGGAAGAGGCACCAATTTGACAGAAAGATTTGACTAATTGATGTTAGACAGCCTCTGTCATCAGTCATCCCCATGCTGGCACAATGGCACATGAATGAAGTGGTCCTGGGGGCAGGGATGGAGGAGGAAAATGATCAGCATTAGTTTTGGTTTTGAGACCAGCTACGGTGGTGGAGGCGGTAGCTGTTCTCCTGACCTTTCTCTTCTAAGTTTCCCTCTAGAAGAGTGGTCTGTTGGATTTCTTAGAGGAGCTGTTCACAGAATGTAGGAATTGTGGCTCCATGTGGCATAAGGAAAGGGCTGTTGTGGATACTGTGATGTGCTGCTTAGACCTCCTTTCAATGAAGTACTTGTTATTCTAGCTGCCAAAAAGGCCGTTGGGAAAGCCTTCTTCAGCCAATCCTCTTCAACAGTTGCCTTGGCCTCTGAAAGATCACAAGCCTTCGTGATTAACCCACATCCAATGACTGATCTCAGCCTGACTTGAGACTGCTCTGAAGGGTACTTCTAGCTCCAGAGTCCCTCAGGGGGCTAGCTGAGGCTATCATTTGTCCTGCATGAGAGCTCACCATGTATCTCTGTTCACTCTTGCTTCCTATTCTCCCTTTCACAAATACCCCTTAATAAACTCCTATGTCTCACTATTACATAGGTGTTTTTCATCTAGGGTACATCATTTTATTACCTGTTTGATAAAACATAGCTCCACGTCACTCACACAATTCACGTAATAGGCTCCATATGACATCCACATACCGTGGAGGATTTCAGACTCAAAATTCATTGACTATATATGGCACACTGAAAGACCACCTGAAACAACACAGCCTAGCAGAGCCTGTGAGGACAACAGCAGCCAGAGAGCAGAGCAGCTGGAGGAGCAAGAAGCTGGTATGGCAGGGTTATTCTTGAACAAAGATTTCAAGTGTGTTATGAGTCTAAAGTAAAGGAAGTGCAAATAATACCATGTTGTGTAAATAGCAGCTGGACTGGTAAATCAAAGGGTGAATTTTATGCGCACAAATCACTACAGAGGTGATAGCAAATTTATTGACTTTTTCAGTGAAAACCATTAATATAGTCCTTCAGCCATGAAGAAGGGTGATATTTAGACATTCTTATATCTTTGTTTCTAAATGCAATCAAAAGTAAAAGTCATAATTGACTAATTGATTACTACAAAGTAAAAGAATATACTTTATATTCTGGATGTAAAATTAATTTAAAATTGATCTGCTACACTCATGTTTTTGACTTGATTGTCAGTTTTTCAGTATATAGTGTCTTCTTTTCCTAACTGGATAGTTCAATCCCTGAGGGCAGGAACTACATTTTATATTTCTTTTAAAATTTTATTAAACTTCCTAGTGCTGTTCCAGCATCAAGTGTTCAATAAATACTTCATGTTTCATTTTTTAAAGTTGATGTCTCAAAGTGAGACTCCCAGAATGCAGTAAAGTAGTGCAGAATCTGGAGTCAGACTAGGGTAGAATTTTTAGCTTTTTGATTCACTGTGTGACTTTGAACAAGTTACTTAACCACTCTAATTCTTATTCTTTTAATAATGCCTACTTTGCAGAACTTTTATGAGAATTAAAGATTATATTTACTAATCACCTAGCACTGTGCATTGTACACACCAGACGTTCAATAAATAGTGGCCGCTATCATCAGTTTTGTCTTTTTTACAATGTATTGTAGGACTTGGTGAAGAGAGGAAAGCATGATCACTAGACAATCAACTCCCTTATTTTTGCATCTTTTGCAACTTTTGTATATATGCAAAAATAAACTCTCATAAGGATATCATTGTGACATATGAAAAAATTCTGTAATTTATGTCTGAAGTAATCTGCGAAGTCACCACATCAAATTCCCTCCTCAATGCATTACCTGTAATATTCCTGGGACCACCCAGTTTCTGTTTGCACACTTCTAGAAACAGGGCTCCTACCACCTCAAGTCATCAGTTTTGATATTCTAATATCAGAATATTTCATGTTTAAAGTGAAAACAAATTAGGAAGCTGCTGATCTTGCTCTCACTATCCTTAATCTTGCCTTCTGGGACCGGATAGAGAAGCCTCTACTGCATACGAGCTCTTCAAATAAGAAAATGGAAATAACACTGAGAAACTAATGTTAATGCCATATTAATATAATTGATATGAGAGTTGGTCAATCAGGGAAAACTTCAACGCATGGGCATCTTAAATTGCTGCTAATTCATATCATCACTCTACCCAAATAGGATTGAAATGCCTCTCCTCTGTGCTCCCACAGACCCCTGCACATATCTATAGCCCAATGGGCTCCAAGATGGTGGCCAGAGACTTCCATGTAGCAAGTACTCCTTGTATGTTTCACAAGTAAGTGCATGAATAAGATGCACCCTGGTAGATTGGGGTAAAGGCATTTCAGGATGCAGGAACCACATGCAAAAACCTAGAAGTATGAGACTGCCTAGTGATTTGGGGTACCTCTAAGTAGTCAAATGGAACTAGCCACAGTAAAGAACATTAAAGTTGTTCATATGCAAAGTAAAGGTAAATCATTTAGAATAGCTAATACGTGTAAACTACTTAGAATAGAACCTAGCTTGTTGGGTCGGTTCTCTTTAGCTGATGTCTCTGGGTTGACGAGTGGCCCCTAAAACATGTCTAAGGTTCCCAGATGCTACTTGGCCCTCGTTTCTCCAGCCTCTGCCTTGTAAATCAGGTGGGGAGAGTCCAGCACAGCAAGGTTAGGGATCCTTTTCCAAGGATCAGCGGCCCTCTTTGGCATAGTGTGGGTAAGCAGAGAGAGAATTCAGTGGTTAGGGAATAGGTCTGTAATCCTAGCCCTCCATGAGAAATCCAATCTTGTTAGTCAGGTAGGCCTTTGGGTTTCCCAGAGACTCACTCAGATTTGTAATACAAATCTGGTTAATGAAATTATGAGAAAAATATCTTCTTCATTGTTTTGGTGAATTTCTTTCGTTTTGCTAAATAACATAAAACAATGTGTTGTTTTTGATGAGTATAATCTTCATTGCAGAAGAGAGTGATTTGCTTATCACACATAAAACAGATCAGCACCTCTCTGAGACAAGGATGTACTTTTTTATAGGAGGAAGAAACCAGCATGCTCATCCTTACTTGTGCTGTCCTGGGCCTATTAACCCTCAGGTCCACTCTTCAATCTCTTCCCTGCAGGAGTGGACTGTGCAGCCTGCATTTCCCAGGCTTCAGTATCAGCAGGACTGTAGCTGGTACAGCTAATAGGAGGCACTGCTGGAAACTGCAGGGTGATGATGGGGGCAGGGGGCAGTGACGCAGGAGAGGAGAAAGCTAAGGTGTGTTTCCTCCTCCTCCTCCTCCTCGGGCAGCAATCTGGTGGGGGCCATGCCTTCTCTGTGGTTCCAGCTCCCGTGGGACAGTCCTGCCACAATTCAGCTTTATTAGGATGTGACTCTGGCTCTTGCCCTCTGGTAACAGTGCCTTTTCTTTTCATCTCTCCTGCCTACTAGTGGTGCTGGCTTCATGTTGGTCCTAATAACTGGGATTACTCATCATTACCTGTTTGACTTTCTAGTGCTTCCATCATCCATATAAAAAGAAATCTCTGCAATAAATTCCTTCCATTGTAAATACTTGTTGAGGACTCTGCCTTTCTGATTAAAACCTCTGATACACTGTCCTTGTAAAACAATACAAAAGAAAGACAAGTCTTTTCTTTTGACTGTGTGGGCACCAACAGAACCATAATACTTTATAATATATGATTGTCCAGCCATATCAGAATTAAGTTTTACTATGTTGAATGTTTTATTTGTTTCAGAATAGACTGGATTCTGAGACACTATAGTTTGAATAGCAAGGACTCTTTAGGAAGAATAAGTGAGATTATGGGAAGGGTGAGGAGTCTCAAAGTCAAATAATTACTCGTATTCTTAGTTGAGAGGAAGAGGCTACTAAAGTGACAGAAATATTTTAGAGATAAATGCATGTATTCAACATTAATATTGAAGAAAACTTTTAGGTGACACAGGAAAAGGAAACGTCAATCAGGATAGGACACAGAGTCAAAGAAACATAGATATCGTCCACTTTAAATCTTCCTTCCCTTCCCAAATGCACATCATTTTATAGATAATGAAACCAATGCTCAGAAAAATTGGTTTTCTAGAGGCCACACTGCTTAGATTAGAGCTAGGAGTAGGATTCAGATCATCCGAATTCCAGATGAGCGCGTTTTCAACAACTCCATGCGACTACTCTTCATTTTAGTAAGGAAAACATCCTTGTCAGCATATGGACTAGTCAAGTGATGAGAACAATAAACTAAGAACAGACAATAAATTAGGTGAAGTTTGCTTTGAAATTTTAAGACAATAGTACCCAAAACAGGTGATTCTTGGAAACATGGGAGATACAATTTAGAAAAAAAATAACGAGATAGCTTGGATATTTTTTGAATGCAAATGTAGGGAGATAGAATTTACTTAGGTAAATAGGTGCTTTAGCTCATGAAGAAAGTTGTACTGATATTGTAATAACAGATTAAGGGGCATGGCACCTAATTTAAATGCTGAGCTAAAATAAAGATTGAGAAACTAAAAAGACAGTTGGTGTTACTTCATGTGTTAATATTTTCTTTAAATGTTTAGCATCTCAGTAAACAGAAACAAATCTACCAGAGAAAGGTGGATATTTAAATAAAATAAGATAAATTAGTTAATCTTTGGTCAACTCACTCAAGATCTTTTGAGATAGACTGTAGCCAATATCAGTGACTGTAATTATCAAAATGAATATTAGAGAAGACATTAATTCAGACTGAAACTAATCAGGTTTTCAAATTTTATTATGGCCAGTCACTAACATATTCAAGGGAGTAAATAGCAAGGTAAATCATTTGTTTCTGAGGATACTCAAAGGCTTTGGAAAGCAACAGCATAATATGTTGAAACCCAATATTTTCAGATTAGCTGGAAAAAATCAATTAGTAGAATTTAGGTCAAATCATTGGAAGAAAAAAAATATGAAACTAGCTGAGAGGATTGAAATACAAAAATAAAACTAAACAGATGATCAAATCAGGAAAATATTCCTCAAATACAATAGTCAATGGAGAAAAAAGACACAGTGTTTTATTTCTCTGCCAGGGAATAAGGGAAAACTAATAACATATGGTGGCATAAAAATTGAAGATTCTCAATAAATACATTCCTGCCCCTTTGTATAAGATTAGATGTTAAATGATTGCTGAATCATATTCCAAATACATTAAAAAGATGCAAGACTTAAGTTACTAGGAAAGTATACAGAATACCTGGATATATTCCTATTATTGAGTATCCAGGCATACCTAAGGAGCTGCAGATATATTTGCATTGCTATTAGCTTCAAGTTTTGAAGAAAAGAATACAGAATCCATTCCTGAAAATTAATAAAAGGAAAATAATATGTTCATCTTAGGAACCTTAGAAGAGGAAAAGAGAATTATTCTTGGAAATTACAGAATGATCAATCTGAAAAATGTTAAAACCCGGTAGAGGCAGTCTTGGTTTGTATAGTCCAGATATGCATGAATTTCAGTTGCCATATTTTAGTTAAGGACACCAGTCCTCCAAGAATATGGATCAAGTTTTAGTTACTGCTGTATATTAATGATGAATAATTACCTAAAGTGCAAACTTAGGTGCTAGTTCTTCAGTACACAAATTACTACATAAGTAGCAGATAGACATCATGAGCAATGACCAATCACATCACTTCTCTCAAAATCTGTGGGTAATTGATCACTGTACGCCTGTTATTCAGTTCCTGCACAGACAGCAAAGCGTGTAGTTATGTTGCTTCCTCGTCTCCCAGTGATAAACCCCTGTGACATTTTACAAAAATGGTAATCGATAGAGGGAATTAGCCAATAAAGATGAAAGTGCAGCAAAGAAACAAAAAGTGGTAACGATAGAAGTGAGATTCACACTGAAGAGAAGCGGAGCTACAGAATAAATAGATGGCAATGGGAATGTTGACATTGCTACTACTTGAAAGACTCTATATTTGGAACCAGAGGAAATTGGTGACAGTGAACTTATAGACACAAATGGGGAATGTAGTTGTGTCAAGGGGACAGAAGCGTCCTAGAGGAAGAGATGCTGGCAAGAAACTTCACTTTCAAGGAACCCTTGGAGACATTTTTTGATACTGAAAGCATGAACGAAAAATAAATTAGCTGATCTAATCTTAGAGTGGAGTATTAAGCCTCTCCATGACACATAAAAGATTCTCGCTCCTTATCATAAACTATACTGTGAGAAGAAAATAAGCACTTTCAAATTACTCTTGACAAGTTTTTTTCAAAGGAATAAAACACTTTACTTCTCAGTTTTCTAATGTTTTAAATTATAATGTACAAAATACAGATTTGTTTTACCATTTTCCATTTCCCTCTATATTTTATAACCAACAGTAAGAGTTTTTTCTTTTAATTATTTTATTGCAGTGGATGTTGGCTCAGGGAGAATCTTCCTCAGCAAAAAAAAAAACAACAATTATTTTATTGAGATCACATTGGTTTACAACATTGTGTAAATTTCAGGTGTACATCATTACATTTCAACTTCTGTATAGACTGCATTGTACTTACCACCAAAATCTTGTTTCCATCCGTCACCATACATATATGCCCTTTTACCCCTTCTGCCCTCACCCAAGAGTTTTTCATATTTGGACAAAACTGGTAAAGGTCATTGACCAATCGTAACTGTTCCCGTTGATTATTAAGATTGCTTTGCACAGTTTCAGCTTGCACAGTTGTTTTTACAACTCTGTACTACTGTGCAAAGCAAGAGCTGCCCACGTTAAGCAACTGGTTTGTACATATCAAGAATAATATAGCATATTGCCAGATTATTTGTATGAAAAGCAAGGTGCTCAAGATTAATTTTACTTTTCATCCAAGTCCTACTAAAGAATGAGAAAGGGATAGATATGTTAGATCTCATTTTACTGAACACTTAGATATGTCTCACATAAAATAGATATAGGAGGTTATTGAGTATTTACTGTGTGTCCTCTATCGTGCTAGAGAATGTGGAGAAAGCAAAAGAAGCATTTACTTCCATAACTTTATAAAATAATCATATATCTAAATGAGCACAAATGAAGCAACTAGAGAACAATTAAGTATTGAATTATATTCGTTTCTGATAAGGAGAGATTAATGTGATGACAGGCTTCCTGGGGAAGTGGGTCTAGGGAAGAGCAGGGAGTTGAGTTAAGATGTGCATCATGAGGATTTGGAAATGTGGAGGGGATTATATTCTAGGAAGGAGATGCATTACATCGGCACAAGATCATAAGTGGCCACTGTCTCTGTCCATGTGCCCGGTATTCCTAGGGCACGAAGCAGCAAAGGATTTTGACAGAATATGCAAATAAATATTTGAGAGTCCACAGACAAAAGAAAGCATAGACCCTCTAGAGCCAAATGGGTAACCCTCTGTAGGTCAGGGGCTAGGTCAGAACAAGGGATGAGTCAGGCAGAATAGGAGAAAATAGAGGGTGAACCTACCACTTACTATGGACCACACTCAAAAGTCTAGAAAAACCATCAGGAATTTGAAGGAAAGCATGGACTCTAAGAATGATGTCTTTGAACTTGGCTTACATTTACACTCCATCAGGAAATAGACATTTCCTTTCAAAGGCATCAATTCATAATATCCAATTGTATGAGCCTGGGACCTGAAGGTGGCAGCATTGCATTGGTGCACTTAGTTAAACGGGGGGAAGGTAAGGGGACGAGAGAGCTGGTAATAGAACATAAGCAAAGGCACAAGAAACAAGGCTTCTACTACGGAAAAGTGGATGGAATGACATCTAGTCTTTAAATGATAGCTCGTAGGAGATGATATATAATTCTTTAATTAATGGGAAGCATGTCAAAGAGAGTTCATCCAATGTATTAGAGCAAAAAGTAGGTCTGCCCAGAGCTGCCTTATTTAATCAAGAATCAGAGGTATAAAATAACATGGTAACTATGTAAACACACTACAGACACAATAATGAAAAACCAATAAAAGAATAAAAATGATAATGCTGTGAAAGATAGATCAGGGAATAGAGACATTTCCTACAATGCATCCAGTAGAAAATCGCTAAAGACCAGGAACTCAATAAAGCAAAAGCTTATGACAAAGGACAGGTACTACCCGGTCAAAAATAAGTAAACATAAAGAAAAATGGGGTTCCTGATGTACTGATTCCAAAAAAATGGAACACAGAAAGTAGTCAGATATAATATGGCACAATTTTCCTGAAATAAGGAAAAACTGATTTTAAAGTTCTAAAGGGTACCATTCATACCAAGAAAAATTAATGTCATTGATAAATATCCTATTAAGTAATTGACTGTCTATGATAATAAAAGATTTCCTCAGGATTCTGGGAAATGAAAAGAAGTCAGCTCCAAGCAGTGAAAATCACACTGGTCTCAGATTTTTTCATAGCCACATTCACGGCGAGAAGGGAATGAGGCAAAGTCTGCTAAGGAAAAAAAGGAAGTCTGACCCCAGAATAAATATAAATGCAAGACGTGGATTTCCCTGAACATGGAGATCTCAGATAACAGATGAGGGACAAGCCTTTTTTAAAAATTAGCTACTTGATGGTAAAACTCCCAACCAACCAAAGAGAATTCAGAAATGGAAAGCATGTGGCAAAGGGCTGAGGGAGAGCATTGAATCCATTTAAATCAAAAGTCAACAAGCAATTTGAAAATTTTGGGTTGCATAACCAAAAGTAAATATTAAAAATCTCACTTAGGTAGACATACTGTAATGATAGCATGATGGGAGAGGAAAGAAGGAGAACATAGAGCAATGCCAGTCATCCATCTTTTATAGTAGAGAAACAATCAACGCCTAGTTAAAAATCACAATCATCTCCTTTATTCTTAATCTCAGAAATATTTTTTTAAAGGAACTAATAACTCAGGGCCAACCCAGTGGCATAGTGGTTAAGTTCTTGTACTCTTCTTTGGCTGCTCAGGGTTTGCAGGTTTGGTTCCTGGGTGTGGGCCTACACACCACTCATCAAGCCATGCCATGGCAGCATCCCAAATATGCAATAGAGGAAGATTGGCACAGGTGTTAGGTCAGGGACAATCTTCCTCAAGCAAAAAGAGGAGCTCAGGGCCAATCTTCCTCACCAAAAAAAAAAAAAAAAAGGAAAAAGAAAGAAAACAAACTAACAACATATCATTTAAGAAGATTTGTCTGAAATTTAGAAATATATTTAGTTTTACTCTAGTTTCTTTTGTGAAATATAATTAACAGTAAACTTTAATAGGATTTAACTTAAAAAGAGCATATATGGTATTAACACATTCTTCTCTTTTCCTCTCCTTTGTCTCCTGTTCAATATATATGAATGGAGGAGTATTTGTATGTTTTGCAAATGTTTAAGGTTGTTTTAAATCTGTGAGTGTTTGTGGTTTTAAATGACTCTTTTTCCTTGAAATTTTTACATGATTTAAATTTCTGTGTTTTGGACAAGTATTATTTTAATTTATTAAAAGTTATTACTTAAAGTAATGTGTGCTCAATGTACAAATTTTGAAACACTAAGAAAGTTGAAAAAGGAGAAAAAGGTCACTCATCCTACCAAACAAAGATGCTGCGCTTAAAATAGTTTTTCCTGGATTTTTCCACTTTTTTTCCTACTCCTAAGAGTTTCTGCACAGACAAATTTGTTATTATTTTGTGTATATCATACTTTACTCCACCACAGTGTTAATTTTCCATGTCACTATAAATTCTTTATAAACAGTTTTTTAGTGGCGGTCTAATATTTTATTGAGTATATGTACCATAATTTAGATTTAGTATGTCTCATACAGTTGAAAGGGTAATTATACAAATGGTCTGGAATGTTCTGTAGTGGTTCAAATGTGATTAAAGGAACCGTGATTTGTACGCTGATACTCAACCTCTTTCTTAATTATATTAATTTTAATCATGAAATCACCAGTAGAAGCTGTAACTTGTTTTCTTTACATGTCTTGAAGAATGACTTCCTGGAGAACGATGTTGAATGAGTAAGATTCCTGGATCTAAAATGAAACATCTAATTCATAAAATTTTATATACTCACTTCGGTAATCAATAAAATAATTTAATTTCCTGTTTTCAAAGTCAGCATAAACAAAATGAGGGACAAGGTACTCAATTTTTACTCTTGGGGTATAAACCATGAAGGACTTAACGGCACATCAATAATGTATATGTGCATACGTACAAATTAGAATAAGCTGTATGCTGCAGAAACCAAGGATCCCCGAAATATCAGTGGCTTATATCAACAAAAATGTATTCCTTGCTCACCATAGACATCCACTGAAGGTAAGCTTCAGGGAGGTTGGTGACTTTTAAAAGTTCTGCTTACATTTCACTGGCCATACCAAGGACATAGAGTCAGGAATGTATAATGATAATCTCCCCATAGAGAATGGTTCTGGAGTGAGGGCAAGTAGATTATTTGACAGAAAAGTAGTTTAGTCATGTTATGGACTGAATTGCATCCACCCCCTCGGATGACTATGTGAAGCCCTAACCCCTAGTGCCTTAGCATGTGACTGTATTTGGAGAGCGGTCTTTTAAAGAGGTAATTAAGGTTCAATGAGGTCATATGGGGAGTCCTAATCCAATCTGACAAGCGTCTTTAGGAGAAGAGGACATTAGAAGACTCCTCCAGACACCGGGGCCATGAGTGCACAAAGGGACAATGATCTGCCAACTATGGAGGGAGGCTTCGGAGGAAACCAGCTCTGCCAGCACTCTGATCCAGGACCTGCGGCCTGTGAGAAAATAAATTTCTGTTGTCTAAGCCACTCGGTCTGTTATGACAGCCTTAGCAGACTAAGGCAAGTCAACCAGACCATCTCCTCATGAAGGTTTCCACGGACATTGTACTCATTTGGGTAATGTTATGAAGCCTAATTGAGAAATAGGCAAGAAAGAGGAAAATAAGAAAAAAAAAATAAAGCAGGAAAGCAAGTAGATAATTTAGTCAATATCAACTGATTTATGACCTAGAATTCTTTGACAATTTATATGAAAGCGCCATGTGTATATACACAGATATATTTCTCACTATATTTATTTCTTGTAAGCTGTCCAATGTGAAAAGTAGGGTCAACTTTCCAAGTTAGTTAATTGATTGTAAGCAATTGTTTGCAGAATTAAACTATTTCTACAATGAAAGGTTGAGGTTAGGTTGTAGGCAGTTTCTTGAGTCTGCATCCTAGAAAACTTAAAAAAGAGGGCGGGAGAGATAGAACCTCATAAAGAACTAGGTAGAGGGACGCTTACCCTCTTTTGATCAATGGAATTGGAAAATTCCAATTTTTGAGCACAATATAGAACAAATTCCTTTGTAAATTACATTTAAAAAATATAAGTGAGCCCTGTCATAAACCTGCCTGTCTGAGGATTTACTAGCTTTGGTGATATAGCAAGTGCGGTCCTTAGGGGAAAAATCACTTTAATTAATCAGTCAAAAGACCATAATGAGTTAATGTCAACACACCCTCTAAGCCTCTGAACTATACAAAAAAGGTGCAGTATAATAGAGAATTAAAAGAATATAATACATTAAGAAATAAGACATATATTTCGGGTGATTAAACGTATTCCTTACTAATTGTTGTAGATTTTTTTCTATTATATTCTGCTTACTGCTCACATTGAATTAGATATTACTAACTGGGTTTTTTTTTTTCTTTAAATGGATTCTTTTCTTACATAAGAGCATAAAACCTATTTGAAAAATCACACAATTACTTAGTCATTCCTTGGGTACAGGCTGCACTTTGGTGTGTTAAAAAAATTCGCTTATTCAGAATGAAATTTGTAAGTAGGAGCCAACAAGTATTGCAGGAACAATTTTAAAGATATCTTTGAAAGCTTGATGTACAGAAAGCCAAAAAAAAATCTCATTATGTTGCTAAAGTTCCAGAAGTTCTATTCTATTGAGCTCTAAATGTTCATCAAACTGAGTTATCCTTGTTAGAACAATCTAATTAGAAAGAAATATATTCTAGAATCACTTAAATCTATCAGGGGAAGAGAATTAATGCAACTATATCATCTAGACTTTCAGAGTGCATACATCCTATTAATGCTAATTACATTTATAAAATGCAAATTACTTACTTCCCTTTGCTCTGTGTATTTATGTTAATGTGCACAATTTAAACTAAGGCAAAAACACACTTAAGCCGATAATCTTCATATAAAACTAAAATGATTAGTTTATTTTAAAAAATAGCTATTGTAATGGTATGTATCCCAAAGACTCTAAAGCTCCAATTTTCCAGTTTATTTGTTAATACATTTCTTTCAACTCTATAAAAAGGAAAGTATCTGTGCAGGGTTAAACAGTTTTGGATCTCAAAGTTTATCTAGGGGAATTTTAAAATTTTGTTTGGGACTTGACTAAGAGGCTGAGAGATAAACAGAAAACTGACAGATGGGAAGAATAATATTGGTACTAATTAACTGGACGCAAAGATGATATTACCTAAAAACGATCTCCAATGCTGCCTTAACTATGTAAGTGCCATACAAAGGGCTCAGGGAAAGAGTGTAGGGTAGTGGCTTTATCTCTGGGGACAGACTAATTCAGATTCTGGTCTTAGCTCTGTCCTTTGCCAGTTCTATAAATTTAGGCAAGTTTCTTAACATCTCTAGACTCATCTATAAAATGGATCTAGTAATTATACAAACCTCTCAGGGTTGTTGTGAAAACTAAATAGGATAATTGAAGGCTTCAGGGCTTAGCACAGTGTCTGACAAGGTAATCATTGCTCAGTAAAATTAGCTACTATTATGTAGCAGCAAATCATGGCTAAAGGAGACACCTATAATGCAGTGGCTGGATTGTAGCAGTTGACAATTATCAAAACATTTAAAGTAGATAATGGCAAAATAAAGTAAATGAATCTCTGTCAATATATGTCACAGACAGAGGGGTGGCTTGAAGATAGGTGAAGAGTTCCTTCGTTAGCAGAGTGATTTAAACACTCCGCTAGAGATGGTTGTGGAAAGGCTGGTGGGGATGCTCAGGGTGGGAGTGGCAGGCGAAGGGGACGTGAGCGCGTGTGAATATGGAAGAATACAAGTGAGATTATGAAATAAATCCCAAGTTCTAAACTGTCAACATTGCCTAGTTACTTCACTTATTTTTTTACTGTATTTTCTCATTTCTTTGAATATTCAATTTTTAGTTTTCCTACAATGACAAAACAAACGCACATATTTACTTGTTAAAAAGTATCACCCAACCCCCTGCTGTAAAATTATGTATTACTGGGGCTGGCCCCGTGGCCAAGTGGTTAAGTTAGCGCGCTCCACTGCAGGCGGCCCAGTGTTTCGTTGGTTCAAATCCTGGGCGCGGACATGGCACTGCTCATCAAACCATGCTGAGGCAGCATCCCACATGCCACAACTAGAAGGACCCACAATGAAGAATATACAACTATGTACCGGGGGGCTTTGGGGAGAAAAAGGAAAAAAATAAAATCTTTAAAAAAAATTATGTATTATTTTCTTTGAATTTTCCCAGCAATGAAGTTAAATTCCAGGGTGCACGCAGCATTTCCTAGATCTGTTCCATTCGTTACTCCTAGAGAAATTCAATTACTGTGTCAATGGAATTAGGTCTCTTTGCTGAGTAAAGCTGGAGTTTCTTACTTGCTCTATGAACCCATAACTCCAAACCAATGCTTTGAGTGACAGTCCAACAAGACTTCAAATTAAAGAGAAAATTCAGATGAAGTCAGCTTTTTTCTATAATGTTTTCATGTGAAAGTGACATTTATTCTACTAGCAAGGACAGAGTATGGGCTGGAAGATTTCCTTTCAGATAAATTGAACAGAAATTGTTTTTGTAATAGCATAAACAGTCAAGGTGGTACCCCTTATAAGCATCATCGGATGTTTTGGTCAAATAGTTACATGTAAGTGCCACATCTTCCAAGTATAATATTAACAATTCACTATGTTGAAAATGGATGTTAACTCAGAGGTGAGACCTTCTATGGGAGAAAGTGAAAAGAATGAGTAGCATAGGCCCAACACGAGATTCTTTCCATCCAGTTTCATGAAGGTAGCACACAATATAAAGACCCTGGGTTTGGCCTTGTCCCCAAATAGTCGTGGATTTGAATCCTACTCCAGTCATTTGCTGGTTAGATAACATTAGGTAGGATGTCTAACCTCACTGAAACTCTATTTGCCTATTTAAAATGATTAAACAAATTAGTCATTAAAAATGAAATTAACAAATTGTTTAGTAAATTAATTTATTAATCAATAAAATACAATGAATTTAATTTAATTATTAATAATTAAAATATTAAAATAACTAAAATTACCTATTCTATTTAAAATGACAAAACTCTATCAATTCTTCATGTAGAGCTGTAGAGATGATTTTATGAGATGTTACATGTGTGATCTCTGTACGCAAAAGTCACTTCTTAATGTCAAGTTTTTCTCATCTCCCCATTTGAGGAGTTCTTCCATGACTTGTTTTATTTTTTTTTGAGGAAGATTGGCCTTGAGCTAACACCTGTGCCAATCTTCCTCTATTTTGTATGGGGGATGCTGCCATAGCATGGCTTGATGAGCAGTGTGTAGGTCCACGCCCAGGATCTGAGCCTGTGAACCCCAGGCTGCTGAAGCAGAGCACACAAACTTAACCACTATGTCACTGGGCCAATCCCATGACTTGCTTTTTAAAGTGAGAACTGCAGTCCACTATCACTTTCATCAGGGTCATCCCCCTCAACTTCCCTGCACAGCATCCCCCTTTTGAACGACTGTTTAAATTTGCTTAAATTTAAAATTTGTTTAAGCATAAAATTGTTTCCCTCCTTTTGGATCTCTAAGGTGTGGTATTACATCTTTTACTAACATTCATGTTGCCTGGTCTGCTGTTCCCCCAAAAGAAAAAGAAATAAAAAATGAAAGAAACAAAACAAAAGTAAAATCCCAGAACAATAGACTTTCCATAACTATGTTCATTTCTTATTAGGAACATTTAAAAAGGCATTTAAATGCTAACTTACTCAAGGACAATAATATTTGTAATTATGTTTTAGCTTATGTTAGCATTTTGAAAAAGAAATATGAAATATGCAAATGCATATATATAATGTAAATACATTGAAATATGTAAAGTGTAGAATTCCTAAGTGAGTGGTGCTATAAAGTCATTGCAGAACTTAGATTCAATAAAACACACACTATAAAATGGGAACCTCTGTTCTGTCTGGGTTTGAATAGGAAAGTACTACACATCACTTCGCTGATATTTTTGACTCAGTTTCTTCTCTGTCTCTCTCTTTCTCCTACTCTAAAAGAATGATAGAGAATTGAACAAAATCCAGGCAAAATCAGCATCCATAGCTTTAAGAATGTTATTTAGATAATGTGACATGATTTTGACTGTGGTTCTGATTAATGCTTAATTCCTCCTAGATCAGCATATTTTCCAAGCTGTTTTCTTCCTTCCTTCCTTTCTTCCTTCCTTGTGTCGGGAGAAAATTCTCCATGGATTTTTCACATTCCTGCATGATTTGTGACTTCTGAACAAAGGGCATATTTGAGCAGCAACCATGTCTCAGAAGCTAGAGATTATGTCTCCCTAAAAGCAGAGATCCCTGGAGACATTCTAGGGAGTAAAATTTCCTTCTACTCCCTGGCAGGTTTTGCTTACATTTCAGGCTAGTGAGCAATCTCTCTGTCTGGAGTGGACGACATGCAGATCTACCAGCAGGCTGTAAAGGTTAGAGTCTGCTTCAGTTTGAGCTTCCTCTCTTGTGATATAACCCACTACACGCACAGGTAAACATCTGGCCTTCTTTAGGTTGCCCTGTGGGAACTGGGGCATGGGGAACTCTGGGCCAAGATAGAGTAGGCCTACCACGACCTCTCTTTCCAACTAGTTACAACTAAAAACTTGGGAATAAATGAAAAACAACTATCTGAGAACTCTGAAAAGTACATAAGAGCAGGCCTGACAAGCAGGAGAGTCAAAACATAAAGAATTGTTCGTAGTTGGTTTTGTTTTGTTTTTCCCTTTTTCCTCACGTGGTGTTGACCTGCTGGTAGACGTAGTTGCAGAATTGTGCAGCAGATATTGACAGAAAAAAACTGTAAGAAACCCTATGTTTTTTGTTTTTTTTGTGTTGCTGGTGAAAGGACCAGAAAGGGGCCACTGCAAGTGATGAGTGTGTATGTAACGCCCATTTGTGTCTCGTATTTCTCTCATGCCCTGCCTAAAGGTAGCCCCAGTAACGGAACTGCACGGTGGCAGTGACAGCAGCAAAAACTCTGAGAGAAGCCCCATATTTCTGGCTAGGGAACCAGGAAGAAAAGTCCCTGTGGTCTGAAGAGTGTGTCAGGGGGCTTTCTGTTAATTTTTATCTTTTCCGTTGCTGCTTTGCCCTAGGGGCAGCCGTAGTCACACTGGACTGCACATTGGCAGCATGAGCAGCTAAAATTCTGAGTGACACTCATCTTTCTGTCCAGAGGCCTGGGGAAAGAGGCTCCCGAGATCCAGGGATGTGGGTATAATCTTGGAGATGGAGACAGGTATGTCCTCATTCTGGGTATAAACCAACACAAGTCTCAGACTGCATACCCATGGGACAAACCCAAAGCAGCATAGCGAAGACATTGAAACATGAATTATAACAAAAGTTCCAGACTACCACCTTAGTGGTAGAGAACCCAAAACTGTGTGGGAAAGGTTTTGAAAACTGAACTGACACTGTAACCATTGCCACAGAAGGCAGAACAGAACTTGTGGTTGGAAAGTAATGGGCCTGATTCTCTGCTAGAATAGAAATAGAAACACTAGAATCCTGCAGAGGTTTTAATAAGACCCAGAGTCTCACAACATTGTATTCAAAATGCGTAGGATCAGTTCAAAATTACTCAACATAGAACTGGGAAAATGTGACGAATTCTCAAGGGAAAAGAGGATCAACATATCCTAACCCTGATATGACTCAGACGTTGACTTACCAGACCATGATTTTAGAGTAGAATTTATGTTCCAGTGAGAAAAAGGTAGACACACACAGTGAATGGAAAAAAGGAAGTCTCCAGCAAATAAATAGAAAGTACAAAATAAACCAAGTGGGCAATTCAGAACCAAAAAAAGAAAAATACAAACTCTGAAATTAAAAAAAGAAATCACTCAATGGGATAAACAGCAGAATGGAGACCAGAGCAGAAACAATTAACGGAAGATAAATCAGTAGATCCCATCCCATCTGAAGAATGGAGAGAAAAATACGGAGAAAAATGAACTGAATATTGTAAAAATGTCTTAAATTAATGTCATTGAAATCACAGAGGAGAGATTGGTGATGTAAAATTATTGGTAGAAATAATGACTAAAAATCCTCAAACTTGGTAAAAGACATAAATTTGTAGGTTTCAGAAGCTATATGACAAACAGGGTAAAGTCAAAGAAACCTAAGCTCAGACACATCATGGCTAAATGGCTAGAAACCAAAGATAAAGAAAAAATTTTGAAATCTTCAGTAGAAAAATGACATATTACTTATAGGGAAACTATGATTTGAATAGCTTTAAATTTGATATTAGAAATAATGGAAGCTAGAAGGCAGTAAAAACAAGTTACACTTGATGACTTCAATACTTCTTTTCTCACTAATCAATTGAACAAGCAGACACAAAATCACTAAGGATATTGAAGGCCCAGGCAACACTATCAACCGACTTCACCTATTTGACATTTATGAGATTCTCTACTCAATATAATTACTAAATTCTGCTTCATCAAAATCAAAAATTTTTATGTGTGAGAGTCACTGCCGAGAATAAATTACAAGCCACAAACTGAGAGAAGATATTTGCAAATCAAATATTTGGCAAAGTACTTGTATTCAGAATATATAAAGAACTCTCAAATCTCAATAATAAGAAACCAAGCAACGAAATTAAAAATAAAGGCAAAAGATTTGAAGAGATACTCCACCAGAGAAGATATACAGATGGCAAACTAGCACATGCAAAGATGCTTAATATCATTAGTCACTAGAGAAATGCCAATTAAAACTATAGTGAAATATAACTTCTCACATAGTTGAATAGCAAAACCAATCAGCCAATCAATGACAGACCCCCTGACAACACCAGGTCTTGGCAAGGATACAGGGCAACTGGAATTCTATTACAGCACTGGTGGAGTACAAAATGGTACTATTTGGAAAACAATTTCTGCTTAGCAGATCCTTGTAAAGTTAAATATATACTTATCATGTGACCCAACAATCTCTCTCTTAGGAATTCCAAGGAGAGTTAAAACTTTATACAAGAACCTGTATATGAATATTTATAGCAGCTTTTTTCATAATTGCCAAAGTAGGAAAACCCCCAAATGTGCTCAGCTGGGAATGGATATAAATAAATAGCGGCACATGCATACAATGGAATGTTATTCAGCACAAAAAGGGGCAAACTCTTGATGAATCTCGAGTGCATATGCTAAGTAAAAGGCAGCAGATGCAAAAGGCTATATACTTAATGATTCCATTTATATGACATTAAGGATAAAGAAAACTATAGAGGTGGAGAACATATCAGTAGCTGCCAAGGAGTGGGGACGGGGAAGGGATTGACTTTAAAGGGACAGCAGAAGGGAGTTTTTGGGATTGGGGAGCTCTTCTGTATCTTCATTGTGGTGGTCGTCACATACTGCTATGCATTGTCAAAACTCAAAGGGTTATGTACCAAAATAGTGAATTTTATTCAATGTACACTAAAAAATAAAGATCTAAAAATTACCACAAAAACACTGACTGTCGGGAGTTAGCCAAGCTACTCTACAGTATTGTTGTCTTGGCATCCATTTTGTTTGGTCACTCAGCCTACAAGGCCTTAAATTGACACTAGCCCCCCCCTCATGTAAGTGCGCATGCTCTAGATAAGAGTCTGCAAAGTTACAAGCAATTTTAAGTTCCTGACACGACTCCTCAATGGCCCTTGTAATCAAGTCCCCACTACCTCCAAGGGAGCTTCCCCTGCGTGCCCCTTAGATGGGAGCCCAGGGGAGCTTACGAAAATCTCACTCTTTTTGTTTTGAATTGATCAATCTGGGCTTAGCCCTGGAATCCCAAAGCACTCCACCCACAGACCTAACAAAGACATGTGCCCCAGATCCTCTCTCTCTCTCTCTGTCTGCACCCTGCAGTGACCTCCTCACGTGGCCCCTCCAAGTGTGCCATGTACTTCCTCCAGGATCTGTGAGTAATAAATTTCTCTATTTCGATTTCTCTTGTGGTCTGTTCTTGAACGTCCAGGCTTACAATCCAGCACCCAGGGCTCTACTTAACAAATGCTAATTTAACAAAATCGTAACACCAACTGATCTACTCTTCCAAAGTTGCAAGCTGGTTGGTTTTAGAAAGTCACTCTACAGAAATGTACCCTGAACAAATTCATGCTTATTCTGTCTTTATTTTGAAAAATTTTGTAATATTTAATAAGGCCAAAAAGTATAGGTAGTATATATGTAAGTTATGAAGCATAACAATATACATATTTATGAACACCTCACCCAAATGAAGAAAAGTACAATACTATCAATACTCTTGATTTTACCTGTGTGTTCCTTTCCTTATCCCATCTTCCTGTTTTTTTTTTCCCAGAAATAAACTGTGTTTATCACTGTATTTATGAGTCTCTTACTTTTAAAAAGTGGTTTTATTATATACCTATGCCTCCTAAATTTTACATTAGTTAGCGTTGTTTATTTTCAGGTTCTATAAAATGGTCTCATAGTGTATGTAGTTTCCTGAGACCCATTTTTAAAATTCAAGATTATTTTTTTAGTGTTCATCCATATTGTCACCTGTAATTGTAGTTTATTCATTTCTACTACTGTATTATATTCCAGTGAGTAAATATACCATCACTTTATTTCTCTATTCTCATACTGACAGACTCTTAAAAACAATGCTGCTCTGAATATTCTTGTGTATTTTATCCAGGTACAAATGTGTAAAAGATTCTTTAGGGTTTAGAGCTAGGGTTGGAATTGCTAGGTTGTAGGGTTTCAAATGTTCAACTTTGTAAGACAGTGCCAAATTATTTTCCAAAATGTTTGTAATAACTTACATTGCCACTAGTGTTGTTCAAAGGGTCCTACTGGACCATATTCTCAATAAACTTGATATTATCAAGTTTTTTAATTTCATCCATTGAAGAGGGATACAACGGCATTTCACTCTGATCTCAATTTGCGTTTTCCTGATTACTAATAGGTTGAGAAACCTATTAGAACCTAAGGAAGTCCATTAATGGCTTTATGGATCCTCTTCTTTACATCAGAACACCTGATATATCACTCTCCCCCGGGGGACAGTTTGACTATTTTTCGAGGTAACATCAATGTTGAAATTATACTATATACTGAAAATATCTATTCCAGACTGATACAAAAAGTCAGTACAATTCCCTTCCAAATTCCAATAGAATTTTTCAAATTTACAACATGATCGTAAAGGCTATATGGTAGACCAAACAAACAACAGACATAATGCTCTTGAAGAAGAAGAATAAAGCCAGAGGAACTTTCTTGAGAGATATCAAGGCATAATATAAAGCTATATTAATTCAGACAATGAGACTTTGGCTCATATTGATCAGTATAATAGAATAGAGCTCTTCTAAATAGGCTCAGTCATAAAGAAAAATTTTAAATTTCATGGAATGGACACTACAAATCACTAGGATAAAAAACCCACCCTGAAACAACTGGTACTGCATGAAAAGAAGAAAAATAAATCGGATTCCTACTTCAATCCATGTAGGATGCTACAAAACATCATGTGAACCTAAAAAAAATGGTGGGTAGATCTTCAACATTGGTGCACAACAGCTAATCTTTTGGCCAGTTACAGTAATATTTCAGATATACAGGGAAGGCCCATATGACCCAATTCATTGGCTCAAACTTAAAATACCACTATCTGCACCCTATATAAATGCAAATATTCCTAGAAAGTGCGACATTTTAATCCACTGAATATCATTCATGTCATATTAGGAGCAAAGTACATGAGAGTACGGTTTTATTGAGTTAGTAGCAACAAAGACCCCAAATAATCTTATCCTCTCTTGAGAGTCACTGAGAATCAGCCTATTTTTGCTACAGCTCTTTTTCTTTGTTTTTGGGCCCTGAGCTAACATGTGTTGCCAATCTTCCTCTTTTTTTTTCCTCCCCAAAGCCCCAGTATGTAGTTGTATATCCTAGTCGTAGGTCGTTCTAGTTCTACGTGGGATGCCGCCACAGCATGGCTTGAAAAGTGATGCGTAGGTCCATGCCCAGAATCCAAACTGTCGAACCCCAGACTGCCAAAGTGGAGTGCAGAAGCTTAATCACTCAGCCACAGGGCCAGCCCCCTATAGCTCTGTCTTTTCCAGAAGACTTTTAAAAAATCTACTTAGTAAGAGGATATTAATTTTTGGTTTCTTCTTTTGCAAGTCTAAACTACACTGGATTGACTTTTTTCATCCCTGGCTGATAGACATGTTCAGGCAAATATTTCTGAGAACAAACTGCACAAATTAGTTCTTAGTAAGTCTGGGAAGCTGTTTATTGATGCCACGGCCAACAAAAGGCTCAATAATTATTTTGTCTCTAGAAATATTCTTCTCTGTTTGAAGAATTTGTGGGATGAAAACATTATTTCTCCCAACAAACTGAGACTGAAATGATGCAATTTACTCAAGTTCACATCCTTGGTGAGGCTCACAGCTGGGATTAGAAGCCAGATCTGCCTGACTTCAGTCAGTATTGTTTCTACCACTTTATCATTCATACACATAAAGAACAAAACAGTGACTGTATCAGACAATTTACATAAATAACATTAAGGTGAAAATAAAGTTAATTATTCCAGATTTTGCTTTAGGTATAGATATAGAATTCACGTACAATTTCAGATACGACTTCATAAAACCTAACTATAAGCTAATGTTTGTGTCCGATCAGTGAACATATTCCATACCAAACACATGCGTTCTGCCTAACTATAGCTGTAATGCATCTACCATTTCACTTCATACAAATATTTGAACAGATTTTCACAGCATAATAGATTTGACCTTGTTTTTGAGAAGTAAAAGTGTGAATTACTACTGATACCACCTGAAGTAAAAAATTTAAAATTGACATCATTTCGAGTTTGTGACTGGAGAGCCCTAGGCAAATTGCCTTCTTGTGTGGGTCCTTATGCCATCCTGGACATCACTGAAGTGAGCTTTATTTCAGAAGCTAAAAAATATGGTTCACTTTGATGTCCCACTCTGAACAGAACGCTTGGGTTTGACAAATATTTGAGAAGGAAATTAGATGACGAGAGAGGGTTTGACATACCTTTGTCCGTAATGGAAGGAAAGCCCAGACAGAGACAAAATTCAGACCTTCCAAAGTCACTTACAAAAATGATTTATTCATAGCAATATCATAAATTGGCGCAAGTATGATATAGAACTTTAGTTCAACATCACGGATAACGAAGTTTTAGAAATTTATTTTGTGTTCATTTTGGAGGCCAATTATCCTTGGTCTGAAAATCTTTCACCATCTTTAAGGCTTTAAATTACAGAAATCATTTGGGACAGACATTCTGGAAGTTCACCATAGAAAGGCAAATCAAGTTTCAGGCACAAGCTAAAGAGACTTTTATTTTGCCTTCTCCATAGGATATTTGAAACAGGCTAATTCAAACTGGAATATTCTTCCCAGATATTCCCACTAGAAATACATGAAAGGAATTTTCTCCAAGCTAAGAATTATTTTATATTTCACATGTATTACTGAATAATTAAAATTTTGTTCGCTGTGATTATAACTTGATTGAATAGAGTGGTCTATTTTAATTAATTCTTTCTTGTGCACATAGCCAGAAGACACACTGAAACTTGTGAATTATGTTCTTCAATTATGATATTAAATCAGTGGAACTGGAAAGAAATTTCACAGTTATAAATTTATAACGCCATGATTCATGAAGTCTTTTATGTGAATGTCTACTTCTTCCCTAAAAATTTCAGTAAATTTAAGACATTTGCTCTCAGAGGTGAAGTGAGGAAAAATTTTTAATGGAAATGAATAGATAAAAAATATCTTCTTCCAGGAATAATCATATGTTCTTTTAGGATGTGGTTTTCAGCTTGGAAATAGCCAGAAAATGTCATTAACAGCAATTGTTATAATGAATGAGCACTAGGAAGCAAATTTCATGCAAATTATTTTATCCATTTCTCAATAAAATAGACAACGCTACATTTGAGGGGCAAGTGATATTGCGGAAAGAGTACGCCTTTGGAGTCATATATTCTTGACTTCCAATCCTAGCTACGCCACGCCCTGGCATTATGCAACTAGAGTGACTCAGCTTGTTGAACCTTGATTACCCACTGTGTAAAATTAAAATACATATCTAATTTAGTTGATGCAAACATTAAATGGATTAAATGAGATGTTTACATAGCACTTGCATATGCAATATACAAGTGCCCCAAAATGTATCCAGTTTCCTTAATACTGGAGGGTGTTGACCAGGGAATCAAGTCTCATGACCCAATCTCAAATAAATAAATTTTTACTCTATCCTTGAATTTCTTACTCAACATCTGGGCATGTTGTTGGCCCTTTTGGCATTTTTAAAATTCAGATTTTTATTATAATGTGAACAAAAAGACATTTTGGTACTGGAGTAACTTCTTTCATTCTAGATAAAAGTTTTATTTCATTCAGGAAATTTATTCCTATATATATTGGAAAACAACATAGTTCATGTGTAGATTGGAGTGTGGCCACCTTGAGGCCACACCACACCACACCAATGAAGTCAACTTTGGTGCCAGTGACTGCCAACATGTCTCTCTATACTTTCTTTATTTTTGGAACAACTTTACTGATGTATAATTTACATAGAATAGAACTCAGTCATTTTAATTACACAGTTTAAGTTTTGACAAATGCGCACCATGTGCAACCACCACAACAATCCAACAATTAAAATATAGAATATTTCTATCACTTCTAAATTTCTCTTTAAGTCTCTTTTCAGTGAAAACCCCTCAAAACCCCACCAACACACATAAACATGCACACACACAGCCACATGCTAGGGCCCAGGCAATTCTTGGATCCACTCTCTGTCACTCTAGATTAATTTTGCCACTTCTAGAATTCCATTAAGTGGAATCATACAGCATATATTAACTTTGCCTGGCTTCATTTGCTGAGAAAGTGTTTTTTGGCAATCGTTCATACTGTGTGTCTCAGGAATTGGTTCCTTTTTATTGCTGAGTAGTCTTCCATTATTTGCATACACCAAAATTTATTTACCTAGTGATGGATATTTGGATTTTTCCAGTTTTTGGGCTATTAGAAATAAAGCTACTATAAATATTTTGTGCAAGCCTTCTTGAGGACATATGTTTTTATTTCTCTTGGGTAACTAACTAGAAGTGAAATAACTGTGTCATTTGCTAAGTGTTTATTTAACTGTGTGAGAAATTGCCAAACAGTTCTCCAAAGTGGTTGTTCTGTCTTACATTCTCAGTGGCAATGTGTGAAAGTTCTAGTTGTTCCGTATCTTTGCTAACCCTTGCTGTAGTCAGACTTTTAAATTTGAGCCATTCTCACGGATGCGTAATGTTATCTCATTGTAGTTTTAATTCGTGTTACTCTAATTACTAATGATAATGAGCATCTTTTTGTGTACTTATTGGTCATTTATATATCTTTTTTTTTTTTTTTTAAAGATTTTATTTTTTCCTTTTTCTCCCCAAAGCCCCCCGGTACATAGTTGTGTATTCTTCGTTGTGGGTTCTTCTAGTTGTGGCATGTGGGACGCTGCCTCAGCGTGGTCTGATGAGCAGTGCCATGTCCACGCCTAGGATTCGAACTAACGAAACACTGGGCCGCCTGCAGCGGAGCGCGCGAACTTAACCACTCGGCCACGGGGCCAGCCCCCCCATTTATATATCTTTTTAGTAAAGTGCCTGCTAAAATCTTTTGACCATTACTGATTGGTTGTTTGTCTTTTAATATTTGAGTTTTAAAAGTTATTTATGTATTTTGGTTACAAATCCTTTGTCAAATAATATGTATTGTGAAAATTTTCAATTGTGCTTTATCAAAAAATTCCAGATTGTGACTTGCTTTTCCCTTTTTAAATAATGTCTTTCAAAGATTAAATCTTTTTCAATTGAACTAGTTGATTTATTCTCTGATCTGAAGTACTGAATATGCTCAGTTTATAAAGCCATTCTTCATCCTAATGAAAAGACTTCCAACTTTTTTTGAAACTTGAATATATGAACTTGAGGAACAGAGATGAAGTAGTTAAATGTCTACATAAAATATTTATTTTATTAATTTTGATAATACATGAGTATTTCAAATAGCATATTATAAAAAATACGATACTAATATAGAAATATTGGACTTTTTCCACTTTCCCAAGTTATGAAACAATGTTATTGAACCTCTTTAGAGCCAGTACCTAAAAAAGACAAGAGACTTTATAAGAACTTATATATGTAAGTTGATTCTCTCTTTTTAGAGGGTAACTTAGAGGGGTAAAGCTTCACCTTGTATTAAGGCATATAAAGTAAGAAGTAAGGATTTTAAGGAATTTAAGTGCCTTGTTTGCTCTTGGAATTTGGGTAGGTATACCTTTGTAATTTTCATGTAGAGGTTAATCAACAAATTGAACAATTGGTCTTGTATTTGGTGTCTATTTGCTATTTATTTTAACAGATCACTCCAAAGCCTAGTGGCTTAGGACAGACATCATTATTTTCTCACGTGGTTTCTGTTGGTTAGGGTTCTAGAGAGGGTCTGACTGGCAGTCCTCTCACAAGCAGGGTGTCTTACACAGCCACAGGTGTAAGTTGGCTGGTGCTGCAGAGAGCTGAAGGCTTGACTGAAGCTGGAGCATCCGCTTTCAAGATAGCTCACTCACACGGTTGGCAATTTGATGCTGGCCATGAACTGGGGGCTTCCTTTCTCACAGGGTTGCTTGAGTGTCTTCACAGCATAGAGGCTGCCTTCCTCCAGAGTAAGTCTGAGAGAGAGTGAACAAGGTGGAAGTCACATTGCCTTTTATGACCCAGTCTCGAAAGTCACACAGGTCACTTCTGCTGCACACTATTAGCTGAAACAGTTACAAAAGGGAAGGGACATAGACCACTGCTGGATGGAATTGTGCCAGTGTCAGATTGTAAGGAGAGCATGTGGGATGGAATGTACTTTGGTTCAGCCATCTTTGTTAGATGCAGTCGGCTACAGTTCCGAATTTCAGATTCAACCGAGTGTGCATCTACCACGCTCCAGGCCTCTGCTTTGCTGTTTTGTTTAGGCTAACTCGATCTTCAAAGGAATCTTATGAGCTAAAAGTTTCCTCCATTTTATGCAGAGAAAACCGAGGTTAAGAGAAATGAACTAATTTTTTGAGCTTCACAAAAGCAGTATGGAGGACAGAGCATGATGATTTAGGTTAAACGTGTTCAAATTCTGGTTCCACTACTTGTTCACTATGCAATTGAAAGCAGAATGAATAATTAGATGCAAAAAATCCAGAACTTTTAGAGAAACACACATTTAGTAATAATAAAATGAACCAGTTATATGGTGCTTCATAGTTTGCAAGTGTCGCTAACTTCATTCACAACTGTAAGATCATCTTACAGATGAGGAAACCGAGTGAGGGTAGGTAATACGCCCACATCTAGGAAGAGGCACAGTCTGAAATATAACCCAGGTCTTTGGACTTCTGGGAAAATATATATTTTCTTATTGTTATTTTCCATCTTGCTGTTAATTCAGATCAATCTTTTTCTATTAGGCAAATTAGAATTTAAAGCAATTTTGGTACTATTCAACAATTTGCCACTTAAAATTGACGAAAGAACACAGAAAATAGGCAAATTAAAAAAATTATTCATTTGCCATTATTTTGAAGAAAATTAAATTAGCCTTTTGAAGTGAAATATTAAAATAGCTCTAAAATTGCAGAATCCTTAAAAGTTCTGTGTTTGCTTTAAAACATTGCACCGGTTTGCCATTGCATCGTGCCATTGTAATTGTGTTAATTATGTTATATGAACAAAGAAATAGGAGATCATTCCAAAGTTCAAAGGACAAGACTTTTCAGCAGTTGACGTGTACCACTTATTTCATCAGATAGAAAGCAAAATAGGATGAAACCTTGAGGCCATTCTGTCTAGTGGGAACATGCTTCTGTTCGCTACATTTTTAAGCAACTACTATTTTTCGGAATGTCTTTGGCATGTTTCTTACTTTTTCGGCTGATGTCAGCTTGAAGGAGATTCATGGTTTTATTCTGTGTCTATTATAAGTGCTTAGAGCTCAAACTATTTAGTTTGAGTTTGAAGGATGTGGCAATGATAAGGATATTTAACTTTTCCTTGCACTATTTTTGAATTCTGAAAGCATTAAGAAAGTATATTACGGATGAAATACATTAGGACAATCACCTTACATTAAGATATAAAGCTCTACCTAGATATTAAAAGGTATATGCATCAGTAAAAGTGGGACTGTCTTTGAAATAACGGGAAGAGACAAGGCTCATTTCTGCATGCTTCCAGCCGTGCCTTTTGGGCAGTCCCAGAAACCAGACAGCTTGTTTCTTCGTGGAAACCAGTTTTCATATCGCTAGTTTCATTTTTTTCTCCTACAGTGATATTCTCAAGAACTCAGGGGAGAACATTCTGTCTGCAATATACTCTATTTAACTCACGTCTACTGATGCATAAAAGGAAGGCACCCTCTTCAGAGAGTGGGGCAATTCCAACCCGAATAAGTGATGCCAAAATGGTACTACAAACAGTAGACAGAATAATGACTTTGCAAGCACCTAGATCTTTGTTTTAAACTTTCTACTCGTTACTAGCAAGTTGTTGCATTTTTCTGAGTATCAGTTTTCTCATCTGTGCAACGGGGTTGTCGTGTGGACTGGAGACTCTACATGTGAAGTGCCAGCGGACAGAGACTGCTGTCCTGTTAAGTCCTAGGGACCGATAATTGTGGGTTATTATCTCTGCTGAGGATCTCAGGAACTTGAATTAGACAAGTGGATGAGATATTTTTGGTGCTCCTACAAAACACTAAAGGCCAGTCTACTCATGCTCTTCATGAGACCACCTTGATCAAAGGAGGGTGCTTTATATTGGTAATGCACTCAGTGAATTGAAGCCTATCTATGTGCCAGGCATGATCTTCTTTATAATAACAGTCCTTAACTTCAGTATAGGCTTTCACCATCATTCTCAAATTGCATTAAGAAGCATTATATTGGGTGATTTTCTCATGACCATCCCAGAAGTTAGGCAGAGCAGACATTATTATCCCCTTTTCAAAGATGGTAAAATTGAGTATGGTAGTCAGGGTCCTGGCAGGAAACATACAGCTCATTCAATTTGGCTAACATGAGGATAGTTTAATAAGCACACTCTTTACAATCGTGTGGTCAGTATGTGAGGAAACCACAGAGGATAGGGCAGTATCCCAGGCTAGTGACAGCAGAAGCCATTGGCTCCGCTGGCCTGAAAGGGCAAAGAGAGATGGGAGGGGTTACCTGGACCCAGAGGGAGAGGGCTGCCTGACAGGACTGTGACCTCGTTCAGGAATGCAGACAATCCATAGGGATTCAACAGGAATGAAGCCAGGGGAATAAATATCTGAACTTCCTCTATTTCCCTTTTATCTATGGCCATTGCTCACACAAGCCAAACTCGATTGGAAGCCAAGGTTAAGCAAGCCCGCTAATGCAGTCCGTAATTCTTGTTCCACTAAGTTACAGAGAGAGTGGCGAACGACCAGTGGATCTGAAATGGCAAATGGGAATTATCCAGAACACTGCATTTTAACAAGGTCAGATGCTTTTGGCTAAGATAATACAAATTTGAAAGTGTGGACTAGACCTCAGGTGCTTTGGATTATAGACTGTTTTTTTTTTAATTAAACATATGTACTCTGTTATCTCTCTTTATCTCAATAAATATCCCCCTCCCATGTTTGTCCCTTTTATATAGTCTTTATTAATTTCTGCCTTGCACTATCCTCTCACTGTACAAGTCTGTCTACTCTCAACGCATCCAACCAGTCTGTTAGTTCATTAGTAGTAAGATGCTTTCTTTTTAATTATTACATCACTCTGTTCATTAGAAATAACACAAAGGATACTAGTTAAAATAATTAATTTATTTAATTCTTCATTTATTTAATAGTTATATAATGAGTGCCTAATGTGAGGCATAGGGATTAGTAAAAAGCAGACATGGTCCCTGCTCTCATGGTATTGTAAGATAGGCTTTTGTCAAATGATGGTACTAATTTATGCATAACTGCAAGCTGAGATAAGTGCTCTGAAAAAAGGGACATTCGCATGATTTTGACCTTGGATTTTAGGGACAGCTTCCCTGAGCAAGTGATGCTTCACCTGAGAGCTGAAAGGTGAGCAGGAGTTAACAAATTGAAGAGGGGGATAGGGTGGAGAATTTTACAGACAGTGGGGACATCATGTGCAAAGTCCCTGTGGCCGTGGGGAGCATGACACATCCAATAAAATAAAGCCCATATGAGAGGGGCACAGTGAAAGGGAAAGAGAGGGTGGGAGGTGGGCCCAAGGAGAAGGCCAAAAGGAAGACTGGACAGTGCCTTGAGGATCTGTGTTGGATTTTGGTAATTTTCCTAACAGCAATGAGAAGCCATTGAAGGATTTAAAGCTGGGAATGACATGCTGAAATTTTCATTTTGACAAAAATCACTGACATTGCAGTGTTGGAGGAAGAGTTGGGAGGGGTCAGAGGGGAGTCAAAGAGACTGGTTAGAAGGCTGTTGAAGACATTGAGACACAGTGTCTTATAAAATGGAATGTCATAGTTGATTTAACCATTCTTTTATTCATTGCTTACATTTCCCCTCCTATTGTAAACAATGCTAAAAAGATTATATTTTCATGTGCTTGCTAGTTTGTGCATGTTTGTGTGAACTTCTCTAGAATAGATCCCCTGAGTTTCTTCAGGAAACTATGTCTTCCTCATCATAAACCTGGGTGAGTTAGGTGGAACCAGATTCACTTTAGCTTTTGAGGTGTCCCTGTGACCCAGGCCTGCCAAGCAGAGCACTTATTCCCAATTTTGGAGATTTTGCAGGGATTATTGCAAAGAGAGAGAGACACTTTTGATGGGGATGCTGATAAATACTAGCTTTAAGCTGGAGATAATGGCAACTGCCACTTCAAGTGGAGAAGATGGCTCCAACAAAGAGGAAAGCAATGCCCAGTTATATCGACAGACCAATTTCTAATCATCTGTTTGAGTCCATAGATTTAGAGATGCTTGAGGCAAGGACTACTTCTGGAATTGTATGTTCTAATAAATTCCGCATTGATGTTGAAGCTAATTTGAGTTTGGTTTCCCCCTTGCAACTAAAAGTGAAATAATAAATGAATAAATAAAGCTAAATTAAAAATCAAATCAGTGAGATCTATTACATTGCTATAAAAATTAATACTTACTAAATTCCAAAGAATTGTTTAGCCCCAACCAATATTAGTTATCCTCTTGGAGCATTGACTCTTGAATGGAAAGAAATTATACTTGTAAACATAGAGAATCGCTACAATGCATAATAAGCTATGCTGGGAATTAACAAAAAGACAACTGTGAGAGCGATTCTTTTAACAATATTAGGAATACCTCTTGCTCCTTGCTAAGCATGTCTACCAATAAAAATCATTCAGATGGGAATAAGTGTAACTATTATCTAAGTTTCAAATACTTGAATGTTATTACAGAGAACGTGGGGATATATTGAAGCAGTAATGAAAAGTTCCATGAATTGCCCTGCGTAGTCTGTATTGAACGATTTGGGAGGATGGATGATTTAGAGCTTCTTGATTCTGCTTCTTTAAGCTAAGTGTAGAGCAAATAAAGGATCTTAATAGAGACCAACTGTAACAACAGCTATTATATCCATTTTAATGGTCTGAAAGCAGATCCCTAGGAGAAATTTCTATCTAGCATTATTCCCCCAAGTAGCTGCTCTTTTCCTGAGAACTTGGTTTGCTTTTGTCTTGTTGGCACTTGAAGGGACCAGGTTTTCCTTTTTTGGAATAGTTCTTAGAGAAAGTTTACTACCAAAACTGACATCAAACTATTAAGAATGGATGTTGTTTAACTCTTTCATGAATTTAGTTTTGTCTCTATTCCTATCTACCTTTCTTCTTTTGTTATACACACACACATATATACACACAGAAATTTATGTATTCACATACACGCATATGGATGATTTTTTTCAGTGATCTACCTAAATTTATACTAACTATACTATTTATACCATCATGTTGTATTTTATTTACAGTTTTCAGTTACATGAATTATTTCTGTAAGAAAGTAACTAAAAGTGACTTAAGGAAGTATTTTAAAAGGTAAAGTATTTATTTATTTATTTGCTAAATTATAGGGAAGAGCAAAGAGTTGAAACAAGGATAAAGTTATTAGAAAGGCTGATTTAAAATATCGAGTGCATTATTGAATTTGGAATTCCCATTCCTCTATTTTAAATCCCAATGAAAGAAAATGGCACTGATGGCAAACTTGTTGCCTTCTAACAAAACTAGTAAAGTTCTGTCAGGAAAGGATATCTGATTATCTGTTCCCAGTCAATTATTTGTTTACATTCTCACTAAAATATTCATGAAAATGTAGTACAGGATAAACATGTAGGATACTGGAAATTGACTGATAAATGCCTTATGACATGATCTAGAAGGAATTAATGCCATTAGTGGCAAAAATTCCCTCCTTGATCAAACTTTAGTCAGATTCTTCTGAGCCCACTTCTCACCTAGGCCTCCACCTTGGCTTTCTGTGTCCATGCCTTGCTGAGCATAGTTTTAATGAGAATTCCCTGATCCTTAATAGGCGATCAAGTTCCTCTTCTCCCATCCTTGATATTTAAGTCCTTGGTCTGCCTTTAGCAAGAAACCTCTTAAACCAGTTTAGCAAAGATTCCTGATGTCTCCTCTTAGTAATTCTCATCCACTGACTCCTTCACTCTGCCTGTAGATAATAAATCCCCAGCTGTCTTTGCTGTATTCAGAGTTGAGTACAGTTCTCAGCTGCCCAGCTAAACTGAAGTCTTGCTCCTCTACTGCAGTAGTTTGAACAAAGTCTGTCTTGCCATTTTTAACATGCTTCTGGTGCAAAATTTTCCTTTACATTAGTAAGCAATTAATTGATATAATTATACACATGCACACACACATGCATACACACATCCTATTCAGGCTACAGCATATGACACATTGCAACTTTGCTTCATGAAGTCGACCATCCGAAAAGTAAGAGGCTACACGTTGTGAAAGAAAAACATAATTCACATTTGTTAAAGAAGAGTGAGGCAGACTTTATTCAGGAGGATTATTGGAATAGATATAGGGACTACTGCCTGGAAGTTTTACACTAAGGGAGAGAGACTGGGCTCAACTACAAAGACAACACAGAAAAATAGAAATTTATAACCAGGGAGCAGGGTGTGTGTAGCGGGTCAGTGGATGGAAAATACTAAGAGGAAACACCAGAGGTTGGGGGGATTCTGACTAAACTGACCTAACAGAAGTTTTGCTGTAGACAGGCAAGGGTGATGAGACATCACCTGAGGGATGGTGGAGGAGGAGGAACCTGATCAAGTCACGAGGGTGATCAGATATTGAGGGCAGGGGAATCCGGCTAAGCTGATTGAGCAGGATTCCTGCTAACGTTGGACAATGCAGAGATGAACACAGAAGCCCGAAAGTCAGAGCCTCGTCAGGAAGAGAGTTCAGAGGAGACTCACCATATTTGGTCAAGGAGAATCTTTGTTAATACCTCCCAAATATCTGTTTTCTGACTCAAAAGTTTAGAATTATTATACGTAGAGAGAAAGAGAAATGTTTTCCTACATTTAAAATGATATCCAGCGAGGCAGGAAGAAACCATTTCTCCATCCCTCATCTCTCCACTTATTTTCTTGATCTTGAGAGAAATGCAAAAATCCCAGTAAATTACTGGAAAGGAAGTAGGAGTGGAGTGCTGGTACAGAACATGTTGTGAACTTCAGACCCAGGAGAAGGACAAGCTGGGAAACATTTTTTCCACTATGTCAGTTTAGACACCAGAGAACTGGGCAGTAGAGAAAAGAAGCAGATTAATTGGGAGAAAGTCTATTAGAAACAAGAAATTTGGCATGAAACTATTGACATCAACTGCCCTCCAGCTACAGATCCGAGGATAGAGAAAAGAGATAAGGAATGAGGAAAATGAAATGATCTTATGTCTATCGATCTCTTTGGCTCAGGGATAAGTAAGAATAAAAAATAATTGCAGGCTACTAAAATCATTGCAGAATAAGGAGAAAAAAACAATCTCTCCTGATGGGGAAAAGCAAAACTCTAAAAATGATCTATTGCAGGGTCTATTTAAAAATTCCAGGAAAATGTAAGAATCTATGGAATGAAGAAAGATACGGCCTCTTTGGAAAAGGAGCAACAGGTCATGTGGAGAGAACAAACGGAGATAAAATGTGAAAAAATGCAAGTGTAGGTAAGAGAACAGCACAAAAAGGGAGGTAAATAAAGGATCTGAAACAAATAAAACCACAATATTAAAATGGAAATTCATACTGGCAGTAAAGAATGGAAATTCTTCTGAAGAAAATCCAATGGTAATGTAGAGAGCAACTTCAATACTGTTCCCTAAATGCAGAGGAAGAAACATAAAACTAAAATAATGAGAGAAGATGACAGAGAATCTAGAGTGTTCATATGCATAACAGATGTTCCTAAATTTAGTTCAAGACAAAGTGTAAAGAGAAATGTGAAGAACATCCATGTTAGTCTGCTGGGACAGTCACGGCCAGTTTCTGGTGAGGCCTCTCCTCCTGGCTTGCAGACAGTTGCCTTCTCGCTGTGTCCTCCCATGGCCTCTTCTCTCTGTGCACGTGGAGAGAGAATCTCTGGACTCTTTCCTCTTCCTTTAAAGGCACCAGTCCTGCTGGATTAGGGCCCCTCCCTTATGACCTCATTTAAACTAACTTTCCTCCATGAAGCAATTATCTCCAAATATAGTTGCATTGGGGTTAGGACTCCAACATCAGAATTTTGGAGAGGACACAACTCAGTCCATAACAACACCCGTTCAGGAAAAAACAGGTTTCAAAAAGCCCCCTAAACAACTAGGATCATAGTTCAAGGATGTGACCTTAAAATTCAGAAGACAGAAGAGGAAGATCCAAGGAGTTTTGATGGGAAAACATTATAACTCAATTTATATGCATGTTAGTAATTCAGTTGTTAGAAAAACAAAGATAGAAATTAAAAACAAATAAAAGCACATGAATGAGGAAGATATAACATTAATGGAGATTAAACACAAATTTGAATTATTGTTATATATTTCATTATAAAGCTAAAAATAAATATTAAAAAATTTTCTGGGAAGAAATTTTAAACTCAATGAAATATTTCCAATTCAAAACATGCGAAAACTAAAAAGTTGGTGGCTGAAAAAAGCAATGAAAATGTACCAAATGCCTTGTTTAAAGTAGATTGACACAAAGATTCTCTGTCATTTTTGACACTCTTCACACAAACATGCTTCAGAAATGTGGGCTAATGATAAACTTTGAAAACATGGAGGTAATTATGTCACTTGTTCAGTTATTTTCATTTTTCTTATTGAGGGCACATTATATCTGCCTCCTTGCAGGAAGTCAAGTGTATATGATGTAAAATGTCAAAAAATCGTTACCGGTGAAAAAATGAGAAGAGGTGTCATGCAAGAACATACAAAAACAGAGATAGCCTCATAATATTTATATAAGATAATGCATAGTCCAAAACAAATCATAAAGGATGCAAAGCTGCATTGTTCAACATGGTAGCCCCCAGATACATGTGGGTATTTAAATTTAAAATAATTTAAATTAACTAAAGTTCAAAGGGCAGTTCCTCAGTCACGCTATCAACATTTCCAGCGATCACTAGCCATGTGTGGTTAGTTGCTAATGTCTCGTACAGCATAAACACAGAACATTTCCATCATGGCAGAAAGTTCTGCTGCACAGTGCTGTCCTAAAAGGTAAATTAATATCGATAAAGGTAAAATGCACATATCAGAATTGCCTTTGGAGCCTTTTTCTATTTCACAGATGGACCCACTCTGTCTTTCAAATGTTCTACCATTTGTAGAAAATAGTAAGGCGGATGTGAAAAAAGTGTATGTAGAGGAGTGTTCATTATAGTATTATTTACAATATTGAAATATCAGAGATAGTTTTGCCCAATAATATTACAATGTTGCTTAAATAATGTTTGTTAAACTATTAGGCAAGCATTAAAATTTGGTTTAGCCTTTTTAATTGAAGTAGAAAGATATTTGTGATGCATTGTAAAAAAGAAGTAGTGCTAAAATGGATATGTGACAGTTTCACATATGCATATATTTATACACACACGTTCATATAGGAAAGTCTGGGAGAATTTACGCAACATTATTTACCTCTGGGTAATGGAGTGTTAAAGTTTATGTGTGTGTATCTGCTTATCACTCTTTCTCTCTCTCTCTCTTTTTTTTCTTTTTAACAAGGATCAGGTTTTACTTGTCTAACAAGTTTAAAAATTGGCATTAAAAGATGATTTAGAAAACTACTGTTTTCTATGTATTTGATACATACTTCATTTGGTGAACTATTTAGGATTGACTCTTTTTGCCCACGTAAAAGATGCACTTTTTAAAGTACACAATTAATACATCTCTCACGGAGAGCGCTTCAATAGCAGCAAAGTGCTATCAGTCCCAGATCTTAATTATACTTCAATAGAAATTGACTCTGGCTGACTGTTTCAAGCAGAAAAGAAACTGATTAAAAGGGTATGGGTGGCTCACAGAATCTCTAGGGGGCCAGGGAAGCAGAGCCAGAAGAACTGCCAGGAACCACTCATTGTGAGCACACTTCTGAAATCTGGACAGTGGCTTGCCTTGCTGACACTGCAGGCAGTGAACCAGACACGATGACCGGCACCATTGCCACTCCTGTCAGAACTGCAGCTGCCAGAGGGGATGCGCCGCAAGCCCCTTTCCTGGACTTCGCTAGCTCTTGATTCAAAATCCACTTGATGATGTTGGGTCATGAGCTTGTGCCCGAGCTGCAAAGGGAGGCTGGAGGAGCAAGTGTGTGGCATTTTCAGCTTTTGTACTGTGAGACGTTTCTAGATCATGGCAGCCCCCAAAGGGGAATGATGCCTCACATGAGTACTCAAGTAAAATAGGAAAGCCCTCCGCTCCATCACCATCATCTGCCTCTTTCCTACTCCTTCTTGTACCTGCCTATAGTAATTATGATATGACTTTAAGGGTACAGTATTTTGTATGAACTGAACCACGAAATCATTGAGGGTTTACTATGTGTGTAAAAAAACCCACTTTTTAAAATGTTTTAACTGTAATAGCACATGCAATTTCTATGAACACCCATATCAAGTAGTTGTTATTAGTATTGCCATAAATTTAGCCACAGAGAAGTTATGAAAATTGACCAGGGTCATGGAGCTAATGAGCAATATGATAAAGATTTTAACCCAGAAATTTGAGTCCAGAGCTCACACTCCGAATTCTGAAGCTAGGTTGCCTCCATATCTTCAAATAACTCTTTTGTGGTGGTTGTGATGGGAAATGTGTATATATTTACTCTTAACCAGATTTATTAAAACATCTTTCCATGCCAGTACTAAATGAGTGGGAACAAAGCTATCATTTTGCCATTGGTGTAGAGGCTCTATCTTACCTTGCTTAGGGTGAACCTGGGGATGTTTTTGTTTGTTTTGTTTTACTTTGGACATGAGACTGTGATATGCATGAAAAATGTCAGTTTCTTTTTTCCAGGGAAGAAAACATTTGTCAACAAGGGAACATTTCCTTTGCTGAGTTTCTTCCCACTTCCCTTTCTTTCCAAACTTGTTTGAAAACATTTTGAGTTCTTGGTTTAAATATTGCATTTCTCAAGGTCAAAAAAGAAATTTGGATGAACTTGTAAATTAAACATCAGAAGATAAATTAATGAAGGCAAAGGGCAACTGATTACTAATTCCTTTCGTTAAATGTGTATGGAAATTACTCTTGTCCCCCCAGAGTTAGCGTTTCCCAGTTGCAGGTGATATCTATTTAAATTCTACAACTCTTCCAAACTTTAAGAGAAAGTAAAACATATTAGTACTACTTCTTTTCAAATAAAAGTACTATGGTACACAGATGAGCTATGTAACTGGAATCAGTGGCTAGGATAGAATGTAATATACACACAGGCAGGTGAGTTTAGTATGCAGACATGGTGACCAGGTCCGTCTATTTTGCTTTCTGTAAAGGTCAACACACAGCTTATACATGTGATTGCTCAAAAATTGCCAATTAGGACAACATTTTTGAAGAACATCTGACTGTGTGACTTCACATTATTGTGTTAATGATTATTAGTTATCACAATTATTTCAAATTTTAATAATGCCCCCAAACTATGAAAATAATACTCTTCTTTCCCAATCATTAAAAAATAAATTGAATATATATATATATATATATATACTCAATGTCCATTTCAATCTCAATGACATTGCTTGTTTGCTTTTCTAGCACCATTAAAATATCAAGTAGCTCCTTTCCTGTCAGCATCTTTCAAGAAAAACTGGTGATTTTCCATCAGACTTTTGACTTGTCAACTTGCGCAAATTGACTTGATGCCACTGCTATGAAGCATTTAACAAATCACTTTCTTTTCCCATCTAGTTGCTGTTTCATTAGCTGTGACTGTCACATTTTCAACACTTGCATAAATGCATGGATTTCCTGAAGAGCCAAGAACTAGACAAATAGGATTTAAACATATTCATAGAACACTCTACTTGGGGCAATCACTTGGGGCTTTATAAAATTACACAAAGGACTAGTTCTCAGGAATAGGGTGACTATTTATTCCCAACGTGGAATCTATAGGTTATGTCTAGATTATATTTAGCTAAAGGAATCCATTTTGTCTTGCCAGATTTTCTGTCAGGTATTGATGCTCCAACTAGCTGCCAGTTAGCTGATTTCTTTCAATTCTGTCTTTTATAAGGAACATAACTTTCTCTGCCTAGCTTTTCTTTTTCTTCTTTTAGGGTTCCTTTTACTTTGCAAAATTAATCAAATATTGCTGTAATTCACACGGAGCCCTATTGTGTATGTATTATGGAACCAGAAATAATTTCGAGAAGGAGGTATTGGACTTCTCTGCCCAATCCTTAGAACCAAGTAGTCAGAGTCAGTTTGGAAGATTATATCCTAAAGCTGTCAGCATTTGATTTAATCACCAATTTAAATGAGCATGTCAATTGGCTTGTTTATATTTTTCATACTAAATATAAACATTTTCTGTATAATTTCCAAGTTTGTGTAAAGTATATCAGTTTAAAATTTTAGAATATGCTCCAGCAATTACTGAGTCTCTTCTCTAAGAGGAATTCTAGAGGTATGAAAGAGGAGAAAGATCAAGAAAACTGTGGAAAACCCTTAGGGCAATGGGGGGCGGGGCAGGGCGTTTTGAAATAATTGGGTAAGGTGATGACTTTGACCTGGGGCAGGAGCCAGCCTCAAAGGCTATGGCAGAAGTAGGAAAGGAGGTATTAGGAACAGACATATTAGCAAGGTGGACCAAGATTACAAAACTAGTATAATGAAATTTTCTAAAACGTATTAGGAAGAGATTAGCAATATGTCTTTGAGCAAGAAAACATGAGAAAAGACCCAGCATAAATATTAGGCATAATTTTCTTGAAAGAATGAACAAAATATATAGACTAAATATCTGGAAACATAAAACTGAAGAGTAAATTAATGCATCAGAACTCTAGATTGGGGAAGTCTTCTAGAATAGGAGTTGGGAAATTTTTCTGTGCAGGGCCACATAGTAGATTTTAGGTTTTGTGAACTACACATGGTTTTTGTCCTGTAGACAATTGAAAAAAACTATTTAAAAATGTAAAAACCATTCTTCGCCTCTGGCTGGACAAAAACAGATTTCTGGCCAACTTGACCACTAGTTTGCTGACCTCTTGACTAGAAGGAAGAAGAAAAGCAATTGAATAGAAAATATAGAAGACTATTCTGAAATATGTATGGAAATGGAAAGGAATAATAGACAGGATACTGCAGAAGAATATGAGCAGAGAGAATCACCTATTGGGACCTATTATGAAGTTAAAGTAATTAAAAGGAGTATTACGGGGGGGGGGGTGGGGGAGTGGGGGGGTGGGGGGAGAAACACCGCCGTCTATGGAATAGAATAGGGAGCTCAGAAAAACAGTCATTCATTCACGGAAATTTGATCTAGACAGACGTAGGAAAAAGAGGAACTCCTTAATAAATAAAACTGGAAAAAAACAGTTGTTCATGTGAGTAAAGACAAAATTGGATTCTTATCTCACAGATAGGGTTAGAAAAAACAAACCAAAATGAAGAAGAAAAAGGAAGAGGAGGAAGAGTAGGAGAGAAGCTCAACAACTTTAAAACTCTTAGAAGAAAATTTGTTATGTATCTTTCAGATCTTGTGTTAGAGAAATATTTCTTAGCTAAGATTCAAAGGCATTGTCTAAATAAGAAAAGATAGGTACATTTGATTTATTAAAATTGAAACCATTCATTCACTAAAAGACACTTTCAAAAGTGAAAAGACAATTTCAAGTTGATAGAAGATATTTACGATACAAAAACCCAGCAAAGGATTAATATCAAGGATGTGTAAAGAACTCCATAAGCTTTAAGAAAAGCACAAATAGAAAAGCAAACTTCCCTGAAAAGAAAAACATACGGCCAGAAATCATATGTAATAAGTAAAATGCAAATCAAGACCATGATGAAATGCTATTTTATACCTCTTGCACAGTCAAAATTCAAAAGTTTCACCGTACCAAATTTGGGAGAGACTATGGATGTGCATTTACATACCCTATGGGACAGTGATTTATGCAACCAAGAGAGATTTTTGCGTCTATACAACACAGAGATGTACAGGAACATTCATAGCACTGTTGTTCAGAATAGCAAAACCCTGGAAACAACTAAAAACCCATTATATGAAAGTAAATAAAAAACCAGCATTATATTTACAAACTGTAATAATTTATAGCACTCAAGTTATGGATGAATCTTAACAATATACTATTAAGTAAAAAAAGATGTTCCAGGTGTTAATGCATAGACTGATACACTTTCTATAAAATTAAAAAAAAAAACACTACCGTTTATCAACATGCTTTTTAGGAATACATCTAGATGCGTTGACACGATGTAAAAAGGAAAGCAATGGAATGGGGAGCATGGAATTCAGGGTGATGGTACCTCTACTGGGGGAGGCAGGGAGATGGCATGGGGTTGAAATCATATAGCAAAACGTAGCTTAAAGGTCAAGGTCCTCACTTTTGTGTGGGAAGATGTGCTAAAAGGTGCTTATTTCACTATTACAAATAATTAGTTAAATGAACTCAGGCCGTGTATGGGCCAATGATGAGTGTGTCATGTACAAATGATTTACATGAATCTATAACCCAGTTATTGTACCCGAGGTCCAATTAAAAAAAGTTAGAGTGGATATCTCTCCTCCTAACTTCTCAAATAAAAACTAATTTTCTATATTATTCAGAATGACAAGTAACTTGGGACCACTAACTAATCTTCAGTAGGGAAGAATCATCAGTTTATATTTGCTAGGACAAAAGGCCAGTTCCTTCTAAATAACATTTAAAAAATGTCTTAGACTAGGGCTGGCCCCATGGTGTAGTGGTTAAGTTCTGTGCATTCTGCTTTGGCAGCCCATGTTCACAGGCCAGATCCCAAGCACAGACCTACACCACTCGTCAGCCATGCCATGGTACCAACCACATATAAAGTGGAGGAAGATTGTCACAGATGTTAGCTCAGGGCTAATCTTGCTCAAGCAAAAAAAAAGAGTAGGTAGGATTGACAACAGATGTTAACTCTGGACTAATTTTCCTCAGCAAAAAAAAAAAAAAGAAGTCTTAGATTTTAGCTTTGCAGATGATATAGTATTAATACATAAGCTGCTCTACTTTTGAAAGGCTGTGCTCAGTCCACTAGTACCATAAGCCAAAGGACACTAAAAGAGTTTAAGATTATGAGTGAGTCTTGGAAAGTGTTAAAACCAGGCCTATTCTAGCCTTTCCTGATATAAATTCTATTTGAATCTTTTCACCCTATAGACCAGTTTCATTTTCGTTAAATACTTGTTGAGGTAGCTAACCCTTTTTTACGATCTCCCTAAATGGTCTAGATCTGATAATCCTTTGAATGTCTACATTCATAGCCTCATCACTCAGTTTTCTGTTTTGTAGATTTGAAAAAAGGCCTGGAACTATCCCTGATGTGACAAAATTTCACCAGTGCAATATTTATTGTGCTTAGCTTTCAGCTATCAATAAACTCCTAGCCAAATATTGGTTTGCATCCAATAACAGTGTGGACTTTCTAGTCCTGAAAGTTCTTCATTTCTAAAGTGATCATGGAAATTATTTTAGATATTTATTTAGTTGGTATTAATGACTGGCAATATTCTTGCTCAATTGGGAGTTGAAGAAAACTCAGAATTTTCTAATAACCAACTATTAATTAATGTAGACATTTGTGTCTATGTCAAAGTAAAAGTTGCAAAAATAGATTTGCATATGCGAGCAAATTAAGAGATTAAAATTACATAAGATTTCATTTTAAAATAAATTTACTTAGTTCAATAGAAAGAAAAATTTTATGAAAATATAGTATGGGTATTTGGAGATTATAGCAAAGTCATGAAGGCGAAAAGTGAACGGATGGTTGAAGAGTGGCTAACATTGCTTCCTGATGGAACAGGCGTCAAATCTTCGACCATAACTGTTTTCTTCCTTTATTCTCTTCCGAGCAAGTTGTATTATAAAATCTTGGGATTCTATGAAATATCAATAGTTCTTTAATAGATGAAAAATATTTGAGGATCACAAGGGAAGTATTAATGACTTTTAGGTTACTAAGAGAACCTGGTTCAAGCCTCATAATAATAACCTATTTACTACACACCATCTGTCAGGCCCAATCCCAAGCACATTACATGTCTTCAATCATTTAATCCTCACAACAATCCTATGAGACAGTAAAATTTTGCAAATTATATATCTGCTAAGTGACTTGTATCTAAAATATATAAATATCTATTACAACTCAATAATAAAAAGACAACTCTGAAAATTGGGCAAAGGATCTGAGTAGACATTTCTCCAAAGAATACAGACAAATGACCAACTGCTATTTTCATTCTATAGATGAGGAAACTGAGGCACATGGGGGCTAAAAAGATCGCTCATGGTGGCACAGTCAGGATTTCAACCTATGCAAACTGGATCATACCCTCTACACAATGACTACATCTTAAAGTTATCTCCCTAATGGCGTTAAAATCAATTTTCAAAACTCAGGACAACATTTGTCCAGAAGAATCTAAGTATTACTGCCTTAACAAACTGTATTATTTTGAATAGAAGCCAACCCTATGTTGAAACCAAAAGAAATTTTTGTACAGACATGGCAAAAAGTTGGTTTAGAGACATTTAATTCTTAAAATTCAGTCTATTTCACTAGCATGTGGTGGTACTGATGTCTGTTTCCCTGCCTGACCACTTACCTTCGCACCTGTACCAAGCTGTTAAAGCTCTGGTGTCAGAAATACAATCCAATAATGAGCAGAAAGGATGCTGTTCTCTTAATAATTCTGAGTCACCAACTCCTTGGATGAGAGAAGCCAAAGGAAAGAGAAGGTACTTTTTTTCCATCGGGGGGAACAAGTCCAAAACCAACTTCTCAACTGTAAAGGTACAGCAAAGGGCAACGAAAGAATGGGCAAAAAGAAAGTCTTTGGGCAATGACTTCAATTAGGTTCCTTTGTTTTCTTTTGTTTACACTTCCTTTCCTTTTCTTTCTTTTCTTCTCTCCTATTTGGCTTACAGACATTGAGAGGACTACTCTTCTGATCCATCAACACAGAAGTATTGCAACTGAGTAATTATAGAATACATGGAATAAAATTTTTCAGCAGGAGACTGATTTACTGCAAATTACTCAGCATGAATTTTAAATAACCTTACACATATTGGTAAGATTAAAACTATATACTGTTATTTTAGCTAGTCTAAAGTCAGAGAGGTCATTCATCTCTATGATTCGTAAATAAACTAGGCTCAGAGTTTTTCCCAGTGGCTTGGAATAGTGTCAATATGAACGTTAAGAAAATAATTTTCTTGGGGCTGGCCCCGTGGCCGAGTGGTTAAGTTCACGCGCTCCGCTGCAGGCGGCCCAGTGTTTCGTTAGTTCGAATCCTGGGCGCGGACATGGCACTGCTCATCAGACCACGCTGAGGCAGCGTCCCACATGCCACAACTAGAAGGACCCACAACGAAGAATACACAACTATGTACCGGGGGGCTTTGGGGAGAAAAAGGAAAAAATAAAATCTTAAAAAAAAAAAAAAAAAAAAAAAAAAGAAAATAATTTTCTTGGTCAAAATTATAATAAAAGAAAATATTTATTATTGGCACCAAAATTGGACTGGAGAGACTTACCTGATTGTGCAATTCATGTTGTTCTCCCTGTGCATGCTCTTCACTAGAAAGCATCTGGCAAATGAACACCTGAGCGGCAGAAAGGCGGGAGGATGGAATAATAGCTCTTCATATTGTTTAATGGACTGTACTGAAACAACGTTTTCGGATCATGAAACCTTCTGATTATTACCAAATAATTAGTGCTGCAAAGCACCATTAAGTTGACTTACCTTTTCATCCATCTGCATTAAGAGAATATAAACGGAAAACTCATGTAGCCTGGCTTATGTTCTGGTGTCAGAGATGGCTATCAGTTTACAGTTTCTCTAAAACCATGATGATTATGGGAGGGGCGCCGTTCCAGAGTGGTTAAGTTCGCGTGCTCTGCTTTGGCGGCCCAGGGTTTCGCCAGTTCGAATCCTGGGCGCGGACATGGCACCGCTCATCAGGCGACGCTGAGGCGGCGTCCCACATGCCACAACTAGAGGGACCCACAACTAAAGATACACAACTATGTACTGGGGGGGCTTTGGGAGAAAAAGGAAAAATAAAAAAACCATGATGATTATGCTGTTATAGCAAAGTGATGTATACTCATTTCTGAGTACCCCAGAGTTTGCTAAGACATTACGTCTTTTCAAAACCATACATATAAAGTTCCATTATTTCCTTCCCATCAAGCTCTACTTGCCTTTTTGATTATTAGTGCACTTGTGCATTTCTTTAGTAGCATTCCTAGACTACAGTTTTATGGATGAGGGAACTGTTGGGCTTGTGGAAAATGATGCCTGATGTTGCTATGTTATTTAGTAAGACTCTAGCAAATTGTACTCTAAAAGCCTCAAAGAGTTAATCAAACCATAAGTATATACTGTCAACTGGAGCAGGGCAAATTGGTCAATATGGTTTACCAGTTACCCAGATTATTGATGCTTCCAGATGAGAACCGGAGTCTATTTAACTAGAGTGTATTTCAACAGAGCAGACATGGAGTGACTAATGTCAGCTAGGTTGTTGGTTCTGCGTACAGGGTTGAAGTCTTATTAAATTGATCCAAGAATGAAACAAGCATAGATTGTAGCTTCAAATATTTGATAATTCAGGAGGGACCACACGATACATATACAAATAACTTTATATTGCTGGATGTGATTTGACCCATTACTAATTAATTCAACAAATATTTCTTGAGTTCTTATTATATGCCAAGCAATATTCTAAATCTTGGCATAACCATAGTAAATAGAAAGAGAAGAACCTAAGTTCTTTCGCTCAAGTGATTTATCTGAAGCATGAAACAAGCACATCTGATGAAGTTATTCAATATTTAAATACATTGTATATTTGTTAATACATTAAATTTTTAAGCCAGTAGCATTTAATCTACCTCAGTTTATCAATAGTTTACTTCTTCAGTTGGAGATACGGAATCTTCATATTTAACCAAAACAAGTGTATAATAGAGTTCTAAACTTTTTATTGTCTGTAAAGCAAATGCATTTATAACTCATTTTATTCATAACAAGTTTATTACCCCTCAGAGATCACACCTTCATGAGTCATATGATGGCTCTTTTCTCTGTCCAAAACTTGGACATAAGTGGTACCTTTTAGGAATCCTTGAAGACTTCTAAGACAAATTTTTGAATGACATTGAATGTAAGAGATCTTCCCTTGCCAGATGCATCATTATTTTGCATAGCATCATGACAGCAGAAACGTCCAAGGTGGGGTATCAAAAGGCTACGCTCTGAGTGAAGGATAAAAATAAATGAAACCACCATGTGGACAGAGAGAGCAAGGAAAGTTGCATGTCTCAATCTTAGCAGTAGGTAGTGGGAGGAAACAGAATGTATCTCCTCTGAGAATTTGAACCACGACCAGATTTATGTTCTGAATTCACACCGCCAACGTGGTCCAAAAACTCATGAAGAAATTTTACCTCAAAATGGTCTCAACAATGATCTATCCCAACAATGATCGAAGGACACTCTTGACTGCAAAATGCAAACTGATTTCAGAGGTGGCAAAATGTTAAAAGAATATACCTTATATTCATAAAACAAACAAAGTTTTGCTACATAAAACTGCATTTAGTGTTCCTGATGTTGAATTATAAACGGCTTATTTTTCAGATCGAGAAGTCAAGTTCATGTAGAAATTTCATCTGCAGCAACTTTCATGAAGAGATACTGAAAATAATCCCTAATATTTTGTAATTAAAGATCAAACATAAAGACCCTGTTATGAATTAGTTCCTTCTCTACAGTACATACCTGTTCATTTCTCTAAATGCTCAAATATGCCGAATTGGTCAGTTTCCTCTTGGGCCTGTTTTAGGTACTGGGCGTCCTCAAAGTTAGCAAGCATTTCTTCATTTTCTGTCACCATCCGCTGAATGGCCCCTAGTTCAGTACAGAACACTCAACAAATATTGGAATGAATTTAATCTGTGTTTTATAATGTTTTGGTTTATAGTACACCTCTCCAGAAAAGCATTTTTAGAGTAAGTTGATAAAAACCCAAATTCAAAATTTTTTGTCTGAGGGAAATTTCGAGTTTGTAAACCTTAGTATATGCCTCTTTATTTCTTGGGAACAATAGTTCACATTATAAATAGTCAAATAGTGTTACATTAGATTCACTGAAACAGACTGTAATGAAATCACTATTATTTTGAAAGGTGCACTTTTAAAGTTGTTTTTCTCTTAAAGTAATATCTTTTCTACCAGGGCCTAAGTGTAGCAGACACATTTATTTGGAACAATTTGAATACATCTAAAGAACTCTTTACATCAAGAGGAAATCACTTAAAAATTATCTTTCTCTAGTCAATTTCTTTGGGACTGAAACAGTTTTTTATGTTGCACAGAATCTTAATACTCAAAGTAATTATACGACTTTCTATACTTTAGAATCTTATATAAGTTAACCCAGTATTTCAATATGATAAAAACCTAAATTTATACTGAAAGAGGTGTGTCCAATATAGGGAAGTGCTTAGATAATACAAAATGTGGTTCTTAGCTTATTTTTTTCAGTAGAATTCAATAGTGCATACATAATTAAGCTATTAAGAATCTTGAAACAGTTTTATTCTTCACATTTGAGTTAAGAGACTTTTAATCTTTTCTCAACTCACGTACTAGCTACCTACCTTCAACCAGGTATTTCTCAAATATTCTTTTGCATTTGTCTGAATAGTGGAGGGGACAAATGTTATATGAGGTTTTCTTTAATTCATGTTTCTTTTGTTGCTATTTTGTTTTAAAATGAGTCATTCTTTTTTTTTCACTGTTTCTGTTTTTTGATTTTCTTCTGGGGGAGTGTACTTCTCCATGTAGGATGGAAGGTAGCTATTCTCAATTGTTCCACTTTTAATTTGTCACTGAGAGCGCCATTGATCATTGAACATTGTTTCTCTCATCCTCTTGTGGAAAAAACTTCTTTCCTTTACTTAAAGGAATTAGTTTCTGATATTTAAATTCGTGACTTCTCCCTCCTTTTGATTGTCACTTCGTTGACATTTGAGATGTGCTCTTCCCATTACACGCAGGAAAGTATGGACTAGATTTTGTGTACAGTTTTGGCTACACAGTCTAAGAGCTTGGGATATTTGGAAAGGATTTAGAAAACAGCCACAAATTTGATGAAAAAGTAATAAAATAAAAACTATGGAGAATGATTAAAAGGCAACATTGATGGGTTTTTTAAGGGTAGTCAACAAGACAGTGTGCGTTAGAGTGACATTCTATTTGGGATTCATTCTTACCTCATTCACAGGTATTAAACAGGAAAGCTCTTTTGTCAAAAAGCGAGTCTGAGCTTTTCTCTATTGATCTCTTTCCCTCACAATAACCTTTCTGTGTCTCGGGCTCACTCAGTCAACAACTTGGTTTGAAAGCATGATGTGAAGGAATTCGACTGAACCCATTCTAACCAGAATCACTTAGTAAATTATAAATAAAGCCTATAGCATAACTCTGCTTTAGGCTGGGACACTTTCCTAATTCCTAAGCCTTGTGGTTGTAGTTGTTTGCACTAATTTATCTTGCTTTCACCTCCCAGTTTCAATGGAAGCTACTAATATTAGTTTTTAAAAAGTAAAGCTTTCTCTTGTTTGGACCTTAGGAAGACACCTATTTGGCTTCTCTTGGAAACTGCTGCCAGTATGGTAAATTTCTCTACCAAAATCAGCAGGTGGCCCATGGCTTTGACTTTGTCTCCCGCTGGAGTCTTCAGCACTCTACAGTTCTTGCATGTGTAAGTGATCATCTTGAATGATCTTTCTTCTCTCTCTGTTTTCTGTCTCTGCTATTTTTCAGTACAGTGTATTTTATTTCCTGTTAATCTGTTTTTTTCTTAGGACTTATTGTCCACAATATCTTTCTACAATATTCTTATTTAAGTCCAACATTATACTTCACTCTATTTCCCATGAAAGAAGCTTGAAACTTCATCTTATAAAATAAAATATACTTCAGTTTAGATCTGCTGCTGGCAAGATGGTGGTGTCAACACAAGAACGTGCCACAAAATAATTTATAAATAAGTAAAATATAGATTAGTAATTAAAAAGAAAATGACTGTTATGTGCCTATCAGAAATCTGAAGTATTTCTGATAAACGTGTTATTGATGAGACCTTGTGGAAAAACAAAGTTGACGACTGTTGTATAATTATCTTCCTGAGAGAAACGGAATGTTCCCTCTCTACCCCTGGCCTTGGAAAAAAGAAGACAGATGACCTGGTAAGATCCCACAGACCATTTTGTCTGAGAAGTAAAAATTGTTTTTCCCTAAGAGATGGAAGCCCACAGGAAGCTGAGGGGTGTGTCAAGGATCTCCATCTCATTACTCCCTGCCTCTGTGGTTCAGGACACTGGGGCAGGTGCATTAACAGTGAACTAACTCAAAAACAAGACCAGGCACAGCCATGGACCTTTCTCTAAGGGTACTATCTATATCTGTGCAGAGATGTAACTCATGATCACGGCTCTGCCAATGATTAGAGGTTCATTTTCCTTTTCATTATTTCAAATTAATAAGGATTATATACTGCCAGACTTTCATTTTTTCCTTAAATTCAGATCTGATGTTTCCTTTAGGAAGTACTTGGGTATTGAGTAATACTCGTCTTGGTGATAAGTAACAAAATTCTTGCCAGACTATAAGACTACCCTGGGTCATCATGGAGACTTCTAGAAAAGCATGAGGAAACAAACAAAAAAAATGATGGTGGGTATGAAAAGGTCCTTCATATTAGTAGATGGGGTCCTTTCTGGAGATTCAGGAGATTTATCCCTTCTGAATATATAATTTAAGAAATATTCACAAGACATTTTAGTGCTACTTTCAAATCATTTAAAAATTATTTTCCATGAAACTCCTCAATAAAAAGGGAGTAATCTGAGTTGAGCAAAGACTGTGGAGAGATTAAAAAAACCCACAAAAGCCCAGGTGCTGAATTAAAAATAATGAAGGAGGTAAACGAATAGATGATTTGACCCAAAAGAAGATTAACTAATGAAAGGTAAAAACAAGCTACACAGATTCTCCCAGAACACAGAGGAAAAAATGAGAATAAAGACTGGAAGATAATAATAAAAGAGGGATCTGACCCTGTAGATCATAAGCTTCTCAAGAGACAATGAAGCAATTGGGACCACGAACGCATGCTCCATGAAAAAACCTGATAAGCTGAACTTCATTAAAATTAAAAATTTCTACTCTGTGAATGACTCTGTCAAAAGAATGAGAAGATAAGCCACAGACTAGGAGAAAATATTTTCAAAGAAACATCTGATAAAGGAGTGTTATCCAAAATATACAAAGAACTCTTGAAACTCAACAATAAGAAAATGAGCAACCTGATTAAAAAATAAACAAAAGACTTGAACAGACACTTCACCCAAGAAAATATACAGATGGGAGGTAAGTTAATGAAATGATGTTCAACATCACCTGTCATTAGGGAGATGCAAATTGAAACAGCAATGAGATACTGCTACACACTTATTTGAATCGCTAAAATAAAAAACACTGTCAACACCAAATGTTGGCAAGAATGTGGAACAGCAACAATCATTGTTGGTGGGAATACAAAATGGTACAGTCACTTTGGAAGGGTTTGACAGTTTCTTACAAAACTAAGCATATGCTTAGCATTTGATAGTTCCTTGGTAAAGAACAAAAGACTTGAAAACTTATGTCCACATAAAAAGATGCATAATGCTGTTTGTAGCAGCTTTACTCATAATTGCCAAAACTTAGAAGCAACCAAGATGTCCTTCAGTAGGTGACTGGATAAATAAACTGTGATACATCCAGACAATGGAATATTAGTCAGGAATGAAATGAAATGAGCTATCAGGCCATGAAAAGTCATGGAGAAAACATAAATGCATGTTACTAAGTAAAAGAAGCAAGTTGAAAAGGCTACACTGTGTATGCGTCCAATTATTAGACATTCTAAAAAAGGCAATTACGGAGACAGAAAAAAGATCAGTAGTTTCCAGGGGCTGTGGGGAGAGAGGGATGAATAGGCAGGGAGCAAAGAGCAAAGGATTTTTAGGACCGTGAACCTACTCTGTGTGGCACTAAAATGGTGGATACATGTCACTGTAGATTTGCCCAAACTCAGAATGCATACCAACCCTGATGTAAACTATGGGCTTTGGGTGAAAATGATGTGTCAGTGTAGGTTGGTCAATTGTAACAAATGTACCGCTCTGGTGGGGGATGTTGCTAGTAGGGAACTTGTGTGTGTGTGAGACAGAGGTGTATGGGAATTCTCTGTACATTCAGCTCAGTTTTGCTGTGAACCTAAAACTGCTTTTTAAAAAAAGTTTGTTAATTAAGAAAAATAGAAGAAACCATTCCTAATGTAAAAGTTTTGGTGGAGTTTACTGCTACGATGAGGATGATAGCAGTGTGACTAGACTACCTATATTGTATTCCTACCCTGTTTGTCAGTATCAGCAGCAGATTCATAAAGAACAGCAAAAGTTCCAGTTTTCTCACCGTGAGCACATAATAACCAGAACTGACCACTTGGACTAGGTACGCATCTTGCACAGAAGTAGAATTATCAGAGGGGAGAACGTCCTGGGGGAGGTGAGGGTGATGATTTCTGGATGGCTGGAATGGGCAAGAGAGGATCATTTACTTTGAATATTTAAAGGAATATATTTGCATATTTTAATTGTGAGCTGTGACGCAGGATAAATTGGTGATATTTGTGGGAAGATATTGGTGATCAGGCAGCCTGGCATAACCTCTGTCCTTTTACAGGCACAGTTAAATTGTGCAGAAATTTCTAGTCACAAAAACAAGGCCATGAGAGATTTATCTGAGTAAAAGGTAGAGAATAATACAATCTTTGGCTCTGGTCCACAAGTCCTCAGCATGCAGGGCCTTGAATGTCACGCACTGATGGCTCAGCCTCAGAAAGACTTTGAACTTACACACAAACATCTGTTCCCCAAGGTCCTCCCACTGTGCCCAAGGGATGGGTTTTCCAGGCAATATGCAAACTCTACGTGAAAAATCATCTCTCTTGCTTTCTGCGTTTTCTATCCCCCAAATAAAGAAATCTCCCCTTCTCTCAGCCCAGAAGTCTTCCCTTAATTTTTGTCATAGGATCATGGTGCTTCTTTTGGGAAGAAGTTTCACCTTGCTGCATGTCCACTTGTCTTTGCCAATCCTAAACAGCGGCTGCTAAAGCATTCTTAAGGAAAAAAACATCACACGGCTATGAAGGTTGGTACCAGGACAAATTCATAGTTTTCAACCTCAACTGGGCCCTGAATACTGCTTAGTATTCAGTGATTTTCTTTTAACATTCTTCACAGCAAATTAAAAATTTTACTACTCCATTTAATCGCCATTCCCTCACTAGCAGAAGACGCTCTTTCATTTTAATCATGCTATTCCTTTGCCTACCTTGGCAAAGCTTACTTACCCCTAAAGAGATGTCAGTTTTTAACTCTTTCTCCAAGGAAAACTTTGACCTCCACTAGTGGAATTGAACACTTCTGTCCCAAAGAAAATAGCACGTTTTTAATACCTTTGTCATAGTATGGTCATTGATATAATTATTTTGTACATGTCTACTCACCCCCTAAAGCTAGTAAGGGAGCAGGGCGTTGGCTATTTTTTCAGCTTTGCATCCCTAGGGCTGAACATCATAGTGCTGGTGACCTAGAGAGCTGCAGTGGGCAGACGGCACTTTTGTTTGCCCAGAAACTTTCATTTGGGGAACCACATTTATTCCATTTCCTGTTGTTTTTATGGATTATTAGAGTATCCCATTTTCTCTTCCCTCCTCTTAGACACAGTCCGGGTTTGGTTTCTCATGTCTTATTTTGAGATTGATAAATAACTCCTTGGAGAGGAGAAAAACCCTCCCATTTGCTAGAGTTGCTAAGGTGGGATGATGTGATCCTGGGGCTGCCATGTCCGTCTTCTCTGATTGTATAAACTATAAAGACAGAAGGAGAAAAATGGAGATGTTTCCAGAAACATCTGGGGGCCGATAAAATGCTCCAGACAATAAGGGTACTTTCACTCCCTCCCAACAGGGATCAAAATTGAGCCTTCTGAATGGGGATTTCTATTCCTTCCCCTATTATGAGGGCTCAGGAGGGCAAGCAGGGCCATGGAGCTCAGAAAATTCTCCATTTACCTCAGGCATACTTCATAATAAGGAGGATGAGGGGAACCTCTGACTGGTTTTTCCCCTTGGAGTGAGCCCATCCTGTTCCGTTAGGAGGGTCAAGAGTGAACCCTTGGGGCTGGCCCCGTGGCCGAGTGGTTACGTTCGCGCGCTCCGCTGCAGGCGGCCCAGTGTTTCGTTGGTTCGAATCCTGGGCGCGGACATGACACTGCTCATCAAACCACGCTGAGGCAGCGTCCCACATGCCACAACTAGATGGACACACAACGAAGAATATACAACTATGTACCGGGGGCTTTGGGGAGAAAAAGGAAAAAATAAAGTCTTTAAAAAACAACAACAACAACAAAAAAACTTTAAAAAAAAAATAAATAAAATAAAAAAAAAAAAAGAGTGAACCCTTGGAGGGACTTGCACTTCCAGTCCTCTTCTGCTGGGGACAACTAGAAAAACTGAGTAAGACTGAACAAACATTGTGCACTAACAAGGAATTGAAAAATTATTGGGCCAAGATCCAGAAGAGAGAAACAGAGAGAAGCAAATTTAGAATTTCAAGATATTGTTCTCCTGGGTGCATTTGCTGATTCCCAAAGAGGCTGAATTTATACAGACTTGTGAGAGCTGCCAGGGAGGTGCAAACCAGGTGTGCAGCACCCTAGAAGGAAGGCTGAACTTGGAGTAGAAAGGAGGACATATAAGTCAATTCATCTTAAATATAGCAAGCACATCTTTAAAATCAAATCCTGCGAGGACATTTCAAGAAAGGATAATTGCAGACCAATCTCTCTCATTACTATAGATGCAAAAATATTAGCAAATGAAATCCATCTATGTATCCATATCCAGCTAGATACATACATATACACAAATAGATATGCATACATATACACATACGTGCGTGTGTATTACAGGTGACAGCATGTGCACACATGCATGTGTACTTGTGTGTGTATAAATTGACAGGTTGATTCTAAAATGTGATGGAAATGCAAAAGGTCAATATTAGAAAAGACTCGCTTAAAGAACAAGGACCTAATAATCTCTCTAGTGGATAAGAAGACCTGTTACAAAGTAATAGAAATTGAGATAGTGTGGTATTGAATCAAGGGGGAAAAATAGGACATAATTGATTAGAATAGGAAAGAATAGAATAAAAGACTTGTTGAGGATATTGTCTATTTACTACTCAGTATCATAAACTTACACAAGAATAATAATAATAACATGAGACTAATGTAGTTAGCACATAAAAGAATATAGTACTTACAAATATTTAATTGACTATAGTTTAAATTCATTTAGCAAATTTTAGAGGAGAGGTATTTTGGCGGAGGAAGAGTAAAGGAAAGAGGAATACTAGAAAGATGGACAAAGAAAAGAATCAGAAAGAGTTAAAAGTATGTCATTTGGAACACAGGACAAGAGATAAGTAATAAGTATAGTTAGTGGATTAGGATGCTCCTAGGAAAGAGGAAAAAAGGAAAAGAAGAAAAAATTGAGTTCAAGATGCATTCAACAAATAATTATTCCACGTTTCATTATATGAAAAAATAAAATCAAACTAGTGTAAACTCAGTTGGAATTTTGGGATGATATAACTCTAAGCATGTGCCATCCTATCATTATGCTGTATATGCCCAGGATTCAGGGTCTCAGATGGTGTGCAGACCTCATTCTCTTTCTCTGTCTTTCAGCTCTGTTTCACTCAGGCATTCACACAATGAAGAGGTACCCATGGTGTTCTGTACCTGCTATGTTCTTTGCTCACTGTCTCATGAGTGCACACAACTAACAAAAATCCCCTTCTGTGTGGAGCTTTCATTCTAGTTGGGAGATAGAGGCAATATGAAATATAATAAATAAAATAAACTTTATAGTTTATTAGATGGAAATAAGTGGTACAAAAAGTAGAATGGGGTAAGGGGGCCTGGGAGTGCAGGTTGCTATTTTGAATAAGGTGGTTTGGGATGCTTCTTTGAGCAGGTGATACTTGAGCAAAGACTGGAAGAAGGCGAAGGAGTTGGCAATTAGGACATCTGAAAAAATGTTGCAGCCAGAGAGAATAACTAGCATCATGGCCCAAAGATGGCCAGTGCCTCATGTCTTCTTTGTAGAATAAAGAGAGAGCAGCAGAAATTCAGTCAGAAAGGTAATGAAGAGTCAGATGTGATAGGTCCTTGTGGGCCATTGGGAGGACCTTGGGTTTTACTTTGAATGGGATGGGGAAATATGGGAGGGGCAGAGGAGTGACAAGATCTAAGTTTTGTTTTAAAAGGATTACCCTGGCTGCTGTTGAAAATAGACTGTGGAGGAGTCAACGTTGGAAGCAATGACATCGCTTTGAAGGTTATTGGGAGTAACCCGGCTAAGTGAGGGTGTTTCCAACCATGAGGGGAGCAATGGGGATGTCGACAAGAGGAATTTGCTTTGCATATGTTTAGAAGGCCATCAGGATTTTATGACTGATTGGATAGTAAATCTAGGAAGAATTGAGGCTGACGCTAAGAATTTTAGCTTGAGCAACTGGAAAGATTGAGTTGCCATCAAGTAAGACAGAGAAGACTATAAATGGAACATTTTGGGGAAGGGTACCAGAACTAGTAGTTCAGTTTTGAACATGTTTTGGTGGACATGGCTAGGCCACATTCCAGCAAAGATGTTGAGTAGGCAGTCAGATATACAAGTCTAGAGTTCAGAAGAGAAGTCTTGACAAGAGATAAAAAAATTAGAATCCTTTGCATATAAAAGACATTAAATCAAAGAGACTAGATGAAATCACCAAGAAATTGGACATTGTTAAAGAAGAGTAGAAGGTCAAAAAGAGAGCCCCAGGTCACTCCAAAGTTAGGACACTAGGGAGAAGAGTGAGCATCTGCATAAGAGACTGAAAATAGAGACCTGGAAGGTCAGACAAAGGAGTGTGGTGTAAGGCCAAGTGAAGAAAGTGTATCGATGAAGAGGGAGTGGACGCCATTGCTAAAATCTGCTGACAAAAGAGGTCATTGGTCACCTTGACAGAGGCACTCTTTGAAAGTGGGAAGAGAAACCTGATTGAACATGGTTTGAGAGAGAAAGGGAAGAAATGAAGTAAAGAAAGAAGTTATAACCTTTTGAAGAATTTTATAGGAAAGGGGAACAGACAAATGAGTTGGTAGCTGGTGGGGAAAATGAGGTCAGAGGAGGTTTTGTTTGATAGGGAAGCAGATTCCACATGACTTTTACTTAATGTGACCTTTACAAAAGCCAACGATTTATCACTATAATGTAACTTTCTGAAGGTGAATTTTCAAAGGCCAGCACAATACTCTGTTAAGCGTGTATAAACTTGGTTAAAATGTTATCTTTTGCAACATTACATTAAAAAAGGTTACCTATTGATGACACGCTATCCACAGATATATGTTATTATTTGATGAAGTAAAATTAATACTCAAAGTGCATATTTTGGATGAATCCTTTGAAATATGTTGACCATTACCTGATGATTTTAATTGAATATGCAGAATACTTTGAAAAATCCAAGAATATGGATTTGTAAAAGACAATATAAATACTTTACAAAATATAAATGTTCTCAAAGTATTTATGATTCATTGTACTAAATGATCTCTTATTCCATTGTACTTGATACAGAATGGGCCGAGAAACATATAGTATTAAACACAAATCTTCATTTTATAGACAAGGAAATCGATGCTGACCATATACAGAAGCCAGCTGTATAAGATGGTACAGTTACTTCAGCCTTCTTTCTAATACTCTAAGTTGAATTGTAAATGTAAGGGATGGACGATCTTGGCATTTATGTTTACACGACTTCATTAATTCATTGCTTTGCATTCTTTCATGCACATATCCCCCAAGACTGGAAACTTTTTGAGAGAAAGAATTGTACTGCTATTTCTTTTTCATATGTTCGCCACACCAAATTTGGTAGCATATGTGTTCAATGAATATTTGCTAAATTTATGAATAAACATTCTAAAATATTATGAATGCCATCTTCTCATAAAAGCAAGGATGAAAAATCAGATGACATCTGACTTCAGTTATAAAATATACAGAACTCGAACTGTCTTTCTAGGCAGTTAGTGTATCAAAATTTAGACAACCACTAAGACAATGCAACAGCTCAATCTTCCCTATCAGTTGCTTTTCTCTGTATTATAATGAAAACACTGCGACACTTGACAATTTTTGAAAGTATTTTTAATCTTTTATGTCATATCTTTTATCAAGGGACAGAAAGCTCCTCCTTTCTCACAGCTCCTTCAGTCTCTTTGTTCACTGGGATGAGACACAAAGGACTTCTTTACACAGAGAAGTCAAAAGAGTTATTTGGAAAAGAGGAAATGTAGAATCATTTTGTCTTATAATGTCTAGATGAAATTTAGCTGCAGGACACTTTTAATGTTTGGTTCTTAATTTTAACTTTTGGGTACTGACAAAAATAGCATTGAGCTTTTAGTGTTAACCTTATTGACTTAACTCTCATTATTCCCTTTCCTTTCCCACTATTTCACGTTCTTTCTCATCACCTTTTGGTGCCAATTTGATTAATTTTTATTTTCTGACATAAAATCTTCTGATTCCTAATTTTTCCCTTCTCCATCTATTCATAGTGGTTCTTGACAGCCCTGTGGGATTAATGACAGCTTTGTAAAACAAACATTTCACTCGCAGCAGAAGTTGGAGAAATAGTGCTTGAAGTAAATACTTGTAAAGACTTAAAACTTTCAGGACTCTGGTACATGAAAATGATTTTGTTTGGAAAACTGTATAATCTAAGTTGAAAAATGTCTATTCAAAAGTACTTTTTGCTGGGGCTGGCCCATGGCCTAGTGGTTAAATTGGTGCGGTCCACTTCAGTGGCCTGGGTTTGGTTCCCACGTGTGGACCTAAACCACTCGTTGGCAGTCATGCTGTGGTGGCACAGATTTTAGCTTAGGGCGAATCTTCCTTAAGCAAAAAGAGAAAGATTGGCAACAGATGTTAGCTCAGGGTGAATCTTCCTTAGCAAAAAATAAATAAATAAATAAATAAAAATAAGTACTTTTTGTTGACATTCCTCAGCCTGTCCAGATATGAATATCACCTATCTTTATGACAGGAGAGACAAGCTGTGTGCGTGTTGCTAATAGGCCACCACAGGAGCTGACCAAAAACAGGAGCCGCAAGCCCATTTAATGAATTTCGTATCAAGCGCTTAATGACTGTTGTTGACTCACTGACTTACTGTGCTGATTTGTTACTGATTGTATTTCTTTTTCATGAAATAGTACCCTGCTTTCTCCCTTTTTTATTGAGTCTGAACTTCTCATAACTGTCTATCTAACGGAACGGATACCTGGAAAGCTTTTGTTTTCAAGTGTGATAAAATGTCACAATTTCCCAGGCTTATAGCGTTTTAATAATTGGTTCTGTAACATTGCTAAGAACTTCCCCACAGCTCATTAACATCGGCGGGTTTGTACACCTTCTTCCCTTTCCTCGACTTAATTGAGATAGTTTCATACTGAGAGTGGGAGAGAAAGACCACAGCCCAACAACTTAACCACAAGCAACACTAATCAGGAACATAAACTGCCAAATACTCCAGCTGGCTACCTTACAGACTATCTCACCAGCTGGGCATGCCGTCTCTCTGAAGACCTAGAGCACAGCCATCAGATGATGGCTGCTTAGCATTTTCACATGCGAATGTGTAACGATGTTTCCTCTCTAGTGTCAATTTACTCTAACTCATTCTTTGTGTTATTAATGTTAAATCCTAATTAAATAAAAATCCTGCAGTGCCTTACCATAACATGACTTCTTGGCTAGGCACACACGATTTTGCAGGTAAGGACCCAAGTCTACATGCTAGCCTCATCTGACACTTGACCTCATTTAGTCCATGTCGCATCAGACTGAGCTACTTAGCCTGACTTTGCATAGTCTGTTCTGTTTGCCAAGATGTTCTTGCTCTCTTTTCTAATTGGTGAAATTTTGCTTATTTTCATCTCAAATGTTGACACCACTGTGAAACCTGTCCTTTTTCTCCATGCGGAATTAGTCACTCCCTCTTTTCTGCCACCGTATATATGCCCCTTATAGCATCACGTTGCCGTATTTAGTTACTTGCCTGTTTCTCTCTCCTCAAGGATGGAAATTAGAGCTTATACATTGTTGGTCCAGCCCCAAGCACATTCCCTGCATATTATGAAGGCTCCTCAATGTTTAATTAATGGATGGGTCTTGTCAATATTTTTGTTTTGGTATTGTTTCATAAAATACTACTCCCTTATATTGGGGACACTTTTCTTAAAATATTTTATTGAATAAAATGGCATATAATTTGGGAAGCCCTTTCTATTTTAAGAACTTGAAGCTGACATGTGAATGTACAATTAAAAAAAGAGCAAGGATGATGAACAATAATTAGTGTGTTCCATGGCTGGTGACTAGATTATACATCCCGTATAGGAGAACATTGTCTGAAAATCTCATAAGAGGCATCAGTTCTTTAGAGAAGCAATATAATATCTTTTTCTAGTGGTTAGGAACCTTGAAAGTCACAAAAGTTTTCTTATGGGCCAAAGGAAATCTTTCTTAATGAAGTTTAATTCTCTTTCTTGGTTCATTCCTCAAGAGTAATTGATAGGAGCTAAGTCTCATTAATCAATTAACAAATCAGCAAGTACTGTTTATTGAGTTCTTACTACACAGTCATCACCGTAATTACAAAAGTGGGAAACATAAGATGTGTAAGACATCATGATCATCCTTTTGCAGTTTCCATTTCCCTATAAGATGCTTTATGGAAAAAATCTTTCATTCTTTAATCCAAAAATATTTTCTGAGAATCTAGTTTGTTCTAGGAACTGAGAAAAAGACTACAGTTACAGGAAGAAGATTTGATCTTCTTCAAGGAATGCAAAACAGAGTCTGTCTTTTCCTAAAATACAGCTTTCCTATTATGAACACTTGCACCAAAATGTCATGAGCTCTGTTCGAAGAGCGGATGCTGACCATACTCTGTAGCTACCGTAGAAGTCATGGTGTTAGAGTAGCATTGATTATTGCATGCATCAGTTATCCATTGCCATAATAATACTACACAACAAACACCACTGAAACTTGGTATATTAAATCAATAACCATTTATTATTTCTTTCAAATGTATGGGTAAGTTGGTTCTGCTGAGCTGGGCTCAGCAAGGTTTACTCATGTGTCTTTGGTTAACTGTGGTTTGGCTAAGTGACTTTGCTGATATTGACTGGGCTCTCTCACTTGTCTAGGGTTTCACTTGTGATAACTGACTAGGCTTTGCTTAACATGTTTCATCCTCCAGCAATCCAGCTGGACAGGTCGGCATGTTACCAAGGCAAAGGCAGAGGAGCAAAACAGAGAAAGAGTAGCAATGTGCAAGGATTTTGTTCAAACCTTTACTTGAGTCAAACTTACTACTATTCCATTGTCCAAAGCAAGTGACTTGGCAAACCTGAGAGTCAGAGTACATACTAAAGGGCATTAATACAGAAAGATATGAAAAATTTGGCCACTAATGCAGTCAATCTGCCACACTGGATTAGCTAATCATTGAGAAGTGGATTCCAAGCCAAAGTGTCCAGAACTCATATGTTATAGATTTTGTTATCCTTTCCACTTCAAATGCAGGTGGTAGGGGAGATTGGGCTGATTCTGAATAAACAGATGATGATCCGATGGACATGACCTCAGAGCCATTATTGCATATGAGCATCCTTGTAACCAGTGAGCCTTTCTGGGAAAAGAGGAGGCTATAGGAATATGAAGAACCCACCTACACCACAAATCTACTCCAAAAATTTATGTCCAAAATTTCTCTGCTCCAGCTGCTGCCTTTATGTGGTTCTTTTTGCAAGGGTGATTTCCCATTATCACACTTAGTTGAGGGGCCATCATACCTAGAAAGCCTAAGTTGTTGGCACTTTTTCAAATTACATCCTGTTATGGGTTGAATTGTGTCTTCCAAAAAGATATGTTGAAGATCTAACCCTCAGGACTTCAGAATGTGGCCTTATTTGGAAAGAGTGTCATTGCAAATGCAATTAGTTAATATGTGGAGTAAGGTGGACCCTTAATTCAATATGACTGGCGTTCTTCTAAGAAGAGGAGAGAGAAACGTAGAGAGGAGAAGCCATGTGAAGACAGAGAAACACAGGGAGAAAAGTCATCTGCAAGTCAAGGAATGCCAAAGATTGCCAATACCTGGCAGAAGCTAGGAGAAAAGCAGGTAACAGATTCTCCCTCAGGGCCCTCCGAAGGAACCAATCCTGTATTCATTTCGGATTTCCGGCCTCCAGAACTGTGAGAGAATACATTTCTATGGTCTTAAGCCATCCAGTTGTGGAAGTGGCTTTGGAATTGGGTAATGTGTAGGACTCGCCCCAGGAGAGCTGATGTGGGCATGGGACCAGTGTCTGGAGCTCTCAAGAAGTGGAACCACCATTTGCTCTTCCTCCTCTGTGACCAGCTCCCTAGGTATGGCACTGCTTTTAGAAAATTCTCAGAACTCACATCTTGTTTAAACCATTCTCTCAGGACTGTTGGAGCTACTCATTGTGCACCTGTGGTTCTGAGAGTGTCCACCCCAGTGATTCCCAGGGCGATTGGCCCATCTTACTTTGACTGTGACAGTTTTGGTTATGAATGTGGCTTAAAATATCACATATTTAATCTCTGAGCACTCAGGTAGGGCAGCTTCCTAATTATCCATCCAAATAATTTTACCTTTTGAGGCTTTGAACGAGTCCCGCGCCCTCCCGCGTTCCCTCCAGCACTGTAGGCTCTCTAGATTGCGTCTCTTCTCTAACTCCTGCAGCCTTTATTACAAGTGCCCCCAGGAGAGCCTGCTGGCCTATCTTGTTCTTTAGCTATCATTGGGAATTAGGATTCTTGTCTTACAACCACTATAAGCTTGCGCTTCTTTTTATATCCCCGAGGTGCCTAGCACATTGCAAGGAACTTACTGGTACTGTTAACTTGCTGATTAGCTGATTCTTGACCTTTTCACCAGAGAAGTAGTTGTCATAAATCCATAGAGAAAATTCTCCAGAGGTTTATTGGTGGTGGGGTGGGGTGGGGCAAATAAAAGGGAGGAAAAGCATTACACAGAGCTGGCGAGGCAGCTGTCTCTATCCTCCAAGTACTGTCTGTCCCAGCCTTCCACCAAAGGGCCTGGATTGCCATTAGAGTCACTTCTCGATGATTTTTGAGATGTGAATTCTAAGTGGTAAATGGGAGATCTAACAACATTGGGAAGCTGGCACAGGAGACATATTACGTGTAAGTATTAACTCTTTGTTCCAGTCGTAAAGCATAGAGCTCAGAGGGAGTAGAAGTAGGGAGAGAGGTTTCAGTGTGGGGAAGTAGATGTCTGGTGAAAAGAATCTCTCTTTGCTTTAGTAGGGGGTCTTTGAATGACAGGAAGCAATTTAGGGGCCTCGTGGGATAAAAGAAGTTAATCAGCAGGAAAACACCAACAATTGAAAGGTACAATAATGGGTGGGAGAACAAATTTTCCCAATTTCTTAGGGCTGGTTCATGGTGGGAGAAACGGGGTTTTCATCATGAGGCCAGTTTTCTTCCCCCACTGTGGTTCCTAGTAGTTCTGACCAGTGGGCATGTAGATCTGGATTCTTGCTTCATTTATGAAAGCTTTTACATTATAGAAAATATACTCTGAATATATCTTTTTTTTTTTCGTAAGAGCCCGGGGAACTTTTCACAGCAGCAATTAAACCTCTTCAGCTTTGATTCACTCCTTTGCAATATTTTGTTTTGAAATCAGACACTCGAGTCTTCTATAAAAATAGCAAGCAAATTTCACAACCACAAATGTACATTTTAAAGTCTAAATGTCTTGAAATTATATTTAGGGTAAATCAGAATTAGCTTCATATTTTTGGGGTAGAAAAAGCCAACCCTATAAATTATGAATATATTTTGATTTAGAATTATTAAGTGACTTTTAAGCAAATTAAAGTGTTTTTATACCAACATGAAACTTTACTTTAAGAAAAGTATTTTTTGGTGCCAATGTTTTTCTTCATGTTTAAATATGAAGGAAAACTAGATCTCTGCAACAGCAGGTAACACTTCAAGTAAAACACTCCTTGACAAGGAGAACATCCAGTCATTTCAGACTTTGATTGTGCAGAAATAATCTCATGAGTTTAACGACTCTGGATTTGAAGGCCTCTGACCTATAGTGATTTTAGCGTTTGCCCAGATCTCTTCGTTGTATCAAAACTGTGGCTTGAAACAAAACGACTTTGGCAAGATAGAGAATCTACAATTTGTAAACAGACAGATAAAGTACTCCAAATCCTAGGAATAGCTCTGGTGAGTAAGAGGCCCTTTGACATTCCATCATTTCATCCTGTTGAGGTCCTGTTCCCTGGTAACCACTTTAACTATTTCCCTAGGTACTATAACAAACTAGAAAATAACACTGAATATTTCTTCTATGGTAATATTCAACCATCAGCCAAAAGATACAAGAAATTTTATTTGAAGACCTACCCTTAAAACCTCTTCCACCTCTTTAATGGTCTAAGTCTAAAAATAGTGCATAGGAGATCACTAAGAACAGTAGCGTGCCTTAGTTTAGAAATTACGATATATGATGCAAATGCTTAATAGCGAGAGGGATTCCCCGGTGACTTTAGCCCCTTTGCTAATGTAAATGTGGATGCTAAGCAGGCAAGCCCTTTCACTCCTAAGGAAGGCTGCTCACCAGAAGAATCCCTTCTGGCTATTTTGTAACCCTAATACAATTCTCTCTGTTTTCTTGACATTTGCTTTTGACACCCAACTGGTTTCATGTCTTGTTTAGGATCCCCGTGGAGTCCATCTGAAGGCAGAATGAGAGGAGAAAGGAGTCCAGTTGTTAGGCAGTGGCCAATAAAAATGACCTACATTGCTGCTCCCAATGGTCAGGCCTATAAACCTGGAGTGGGTCTGTGTAGGCGGTTGCAAGGAATGCAAGACACAGAACGTGTCTCCAAGAAAAGAATTTTCAAGAGGCTTTGGGAATACTTTCTCTTACTGAAAGAAAGAAGCTCTCTCTGAAGGAAAGAAAAGAGAAAGCTTTAGAAATAAAACATAAACTCCCTCCTGTGCTTTTAGATGCTAAAGTCTGCAGGTAAACTAGGCAGCGGGGAGCGTTTGCACACAAGGTGAGGAGAGTGGCAAGCAGGGGGAGATCACCACTCCTTAAAGCACTTGACATTAATTAAACCTGTTTTAAATAAAGAAGGTGTTAGATTATTTTCCTATTGCATGCAATATTTACATTAATTATGCCAAATGTGGAAACTGTTTGCTATAACCAAGTCATCTGCACTCTTAATAAACTCATGCATTTTGGAGACCAACAGGCTATGTTAGCAGAGGATTCTAGCATGGTTTACTCTGTACATGTGAAATTAAAATGCCCTGCTCTAAAGAGCTCATCCTCCGTTTCCACATCAGACACTGCTCCTGTTTCTTTCTCCCCTGTGGAATCATTAGTGAGCAAGATTCCTCTATAGCACATGGGGTAAGGACTCATTTCTTCTATTCTCTCAGCTGGTGGCCTGGAATGCTATTTCCTGGTGCTGAAACTCTGACCAAGAGCTGATGGTTTACTTACACAGAAGATGGCTCTGGCAGTTTCCTTCTTGTTTCTTTTTGGTCTCCCGTATCTGCTGATTTGCAGTGCTTCTAATTAGGGGTCTAATAAGATGACAATAAATGGCATTCCATAGAACCTATGATTCCCCTCTCTCTCCTCCTCCCAGGTGCACAGACCTTCCTCCAGGCACAGGTACCCACCTTATTCCTTCTCTCTTTAGATCTATGCACATGCCAATTGCTGGATCTGAAAGACTATTCCTCCTCCACTTTGCTTAGTTGCCTCCATTGCATCTTCCAGTAGGCCCATGGACCATTTTTGGGAGGACACAGCACAATGACGGTTGCACATTAGTGGTGTGATTATTTGACAAACTCCATTTCTTCTATTAAAATATGAGCCCCTCAGGGACAAGGGCGTGTCTCTTTGGTCCATCAGCATCTCTCAGGATCTCCCATTGATCTCAGAGGGCCTGGCATAGAGAAGGTATATAAAAAAAAGTGTGGAATAAATGAATAGACAAATAAATGGAATGAAAATAAAATCTACATATATTGCATCCACCTTCTGTCTCAAGTTGTCTTCTGTTTATAATGCCCTCTGGTTTCTCAATCTTTTGAGTACCTTCTGCCCATGATTGAGGGAGGTCAATTCCCAACTCCTGCAGGAAGTAATTTTTAACTATTAAATACTCACCTAATCCCTTCTTTCTCCAAATGTCAAATATCATGGATATACACAGCCTTGCATTTTATGGCAGTTTTTTCCCCTCCATCTTCCCTACCAGACTGTAGATTTATGATGACACACAAACCCACCATGCTAAGCATAGCACCTGACGCATAGAAGATGCACAAATAAATTTGATTTATTTCTTGATTCATTGAGATTCTATCTCAAGCTATATGAAGCATGCACTTATGGCTATAGGGAGGACTACTCCACTCTTAAAAAAAATGGATTAGGTCGGGTTAGAGCCGAGGGAGGGAGATAACGGTGCAGTGAGAACAAGTGTATCTGTCTAGGTCCAGTTAGGAAAACATAAACCACACCAGTTATTTTGACAAAGAATTTAATTTAGGAAATTCGTTAAACAGGTATGAGAGAGCTGAAAAAGTGAAAAGGGGACTCTAAGTTTGCATAGAGACAGTAAACACAGGCAGCAACTACCATCCTCAGGGTTCAAACAAAGAGAAGAGGTTGGGATCATTCGGATCTGGAAGCTGGGAGGAGGCACTCTGTGAAGCTGGGGCTCAGACCTCTTTGGAGCGCATGCAGCCCAGCTGGTGCTGGTGCTTCAAAAGGGGCACAAGGAAGCTGGATCTGGGAGCAAGAAAAAAGTTGGAAACTGGGACCAACTGCTCCTGGAACAATCTGCTGTTGCTGCGGCAATGCTGGTAGAAACAGGAGACATTGATGTGTTCCCCTCTCCCCACTCCTGCCTTCCAGTCGTCATCCCAATGACAGAACATAACAGCTGAAAGAGGGAAAATGTACTTTGCGGAGTCCCTGCTCTAGCATCACAGAGCAGAGTATAGATGGGGAGGCTTAGAGCTGAAAGACGATAGCTTCATAACTGGCATGGGGGTAAGAGGGGAATGAAACCTACTGTTACAATAAACTGACAAGAATACACAGGCATTTGGCAAATATATGTAACATAGTAATACTTATTTAAATGATAATTCAGGTTTTAAAAATGACCAGTTTTTTATTAGTTGGTTTTAAAATAGACCACTCTGTTTAATGATTATTTTAGGACTGGTTTTTGACTCTTTCCACAGATTCATATTTAGCAAATTATCTCATCTTGAAATACTCTGGGGAAGAGAAGTTTCTGGAAGTTAAGAGAAAATAAATTTTTCTTCTGGTCAGGAAAGAGCTCTTAGCAGAACATTGCAGGATTATGAACAAATGCTTAAATCATGAGATTAAAAATATAAAATTAAACTTGAAAACTGTGTAAAGCTTAAACGACTCAATTCTTCCCTTTCTTGGGTATTTGTCATGATACTAACCCTATACTCCTGTGTGACTAGATGCAGAGGGGAGCCAATCAATCTCGATTACTATATTGTTCAGCCCTTCCAAGTCTTCCTGGCATTTCTCTGTCCCCAACTCCTGCCTACCCTCTCTCTCTTAAAACACTCAAAATCCAGTCTCTGTTTTTCTCTGCCTTGCTCTGTGCCCCAAAATGTTGACATCTGACGACTTAATCACACATACTCTCTTGTCACCTGGATTCCAATTGGATTTGGCCAGTGGGATGCACAAGCAGAAGATCAGAGAAGAGGCAAAGAGAGATGTTGGAGTACATCTTCCTGAACTCAACCCTTGTTTGGCTGTGTTTCTGGCAGTGGCTGCCATCTCTTCTTGATTACTGCACCTGTTATGTGGCCCCGTTCCATGGCTTCAGTACTCACTGAGTTCCAATAACGTTATTTCCTCCCCTTAAACTTTTACCCCTAAGGGCAGCAGTGGCTTTCTCTTCTTGGTATTCTCTGGGCACCTCAACTTCTTTATCCACTCCCTCAGCAATGTCCAAGCCTCTGTAAGTATTCCTTCCTTGAAAATATTTTGAAAAATTGGAGTTGGATTCTGTTTACTGGCAAGAACCTGAGTGATCCACTGGATTCACCAGGTACACTGGAGCGTGATCTAGATGCTGGTTGCCACATCAGAAATAAAGTATAAGCTTTACATATTTATTTCTGTGACTTTTGATTAATATTTATTTCAATTACTGGACTATAAGCTACATGAGGTCAGGGACCATGACTACTGAACTCCTTACCATATACCCGACAAATAACATTGCACCACACACAGAGTAGTTGGCAAATGTTAGTTAATAAGTGATTTTATTCATTCAATAAATACTTTTTCTATTTATTATATACTGTGAACACTAATTGACATTGGGAGTACTATAGTGAGGAGACAAGGGGCTATGAAGAATAAGGCCTCATGATAATGGGATAGAGTTATGGTGGAGTAGCTGGCTGATTTTGGAGTTACTTTCAATGTGGTGCTCAGGGAGTGTCTCTTTATGAAAAGTGATATTTGGGTAAAACCTAAAATAAGGGACAAGTAAACTAAATGAAGCGAGAGATGAATACCCCCTACTAAAACTTGCAACAGGCAAGAATGCCATTATGAAAAATCATCAATTCAAAAAGAAAAATAGCAAGAGAAAAAGAGAGGAACAAGGGGAACTACAAAAAAAAAACAGAAAAGAATAAGATGGCATCAGTAAGTTCTTACCTACCAATAATTACTTTAAATGTAAATAGATTACAGTCTCAAATCTAAGGTCATAGAGCAGTTATATGGATTTAAAAAATAAGACCCAACTATATGCTGCCTACAAGAGACTCATTTCAGCTTTAAGCACACACATAGGCTGAAAAGTGAAGGAGTGGAAAAAGATATTCCATGCAAATGGAAACCAAAAGCAGTAACTATGCCTATATTAGACAAAATAGACTTTAAGTCAAAAATTGTAACAAGAGAAAAAGAAGGTCATTATATAATGATAAAGAAGTCAATTCATCAAGAGGAGATAACAGTTGTAAATATATATACACCCGACATTGGAGCTCCTAAATATGTTAGGCAAGAACTAACAGATTTGAAAGGAGAAATAGATGACAATACAATAATAGTAGAAGACTTCAATATCCCACTTTCAACAGCATATAGACCATCCAAATAGAAAAACAATACGGAAATATTGGACTTGAACCATACCTTAAACCAAATGAATCTAATAAACGTATACAGAACACTGCACCCAACAGCAGAATGCATATTCTTCTCAAGTGCACATGGAACATTGTCCAGGATTGTCTCAATTATGCAGAAAAAGAATTTGAAAAAATTCAACATCCTTTCATGACAAAAACTCTTAACAATTTGGGTATAGAAGGAATGTGCCTCAACATAATAAGGCCATACATGACTCACCCAAAGCTAATATTCAACGGTGAAAGGCTGAAATTTTTCCCTTTAACATCATGAACAAGAGAAGGGTGCCCAGTTTTATCAGTCCCATTCAAGATACCACTGGACGTCCTGGCCAGAGCAATTTAGCGAGAAAAAGAAATGAAAGACATTCAAATCAGAAAGGAGGAAGTAAAATTGTCTCAGTTCATATATGATATGATCTTATATATAGAAAATCCTAAAAGACTCTGCCAAAAAACTGTTAGAACTAATGAGCAAATTCAGTAAAGTTGCAGGATACAAAATCAACATTAAAAAATCAGTTGTATTTCCATACACTAACAATGAACTATCTGAAAAAGAAATAAAGAAAGTAATTTGATTTACAATAGCATTAAAAATAATAAAATTCGGAAGAATAAATTTAACCAGGACATAAAAGATCTGTACATGGAAAACTACAAGACACCAATGAAAGAAATTGAAGAAGTCACAAACAAATGGAAAGTATCCTGTGTTCATAGATCAGAAGAATTAATGTTGTTAAACTGTCCATGCTACCCAAAGCCATCTCTAGATTCAGTGCAATCTCTATCAAAATTACAATGGTATTTTCACAGAAATAGAAAAAACAATAGTAAAATTTGTATGGATCCACAAAAGAACTCAAATAGCCAAAGTAATCCTGAGAAATAACAAAGAGAGAAGTATGATACCTCCTGATTTCAAACTTTATGACAAAGCTATAGTAATAATAATGGTATGGTACTGGCATAAAAACAGACGCAGAGACCTGTGGAACAGAACTGAGAATGAGACCCAGCTCTGCTACAGACTTGCTGCATGCATTCAGACAAGTTAAAAAAAAAGTCTCTCAAAGGCTCCTTTTTCTCCTCTGTAAGATGAACATCATAATTGTTGTGAACACTCAGTGATGTATTGTGTTGTTTCCCAAGACCTTCAGATTTAATGCATCACTAAAATAACAGCAAACAATGGGAGAGGGGAGAGAAACAAGGGTTTGACACGTAAGATCATCTACTATTGCCTCAATTTCATGAGAGAAATTACATTTTATCACCAAACACATAGAGTATAGGACTGTACTTACGAAGAAAAGAGAATTGGTAACTTCGTACCGCTCCTCCCAGAAATTACATTTTATCACCAAACACATAGAGTATAGGACTGTACTTACGAAGAAAAGAGAATTGGTAACTTCGTACTGCTCCTCCCCATGTGTTTACATATCTATCTTTATATAGATGTGGATCCAGGGATCCCTTGGATATAGTCTTCTTTGAAACATGCTTCTGGTCCTCTTCAGAAAGAAGCTCTTCTATAAACCTTACCTTTGCTTCTTAGCATGATTTATTTTATTTATTTTTTTACTGAGGAAGATTTGCCCAGTGCTAACATCCACTGCCAATCTTCCTCTTTGTTTTGTCTGTGGGCCACCACCACAGCATGGCCACTGACAGACGAGTGGAGACTGGGAACTTAAACTGGGTTGCCAAAGTGGAACACAAGGAACTTAACCACTAGGCCACCCTGGCTGACCCCTTAGCATCATTCTTTTGACTTTGCCAAGACCGTTGGGTTTCTATATTTCCTGAGATATCTTGAGCTGGCCCTAAACAACTCTACCTTATCCCAACCACCCTTAGGACTTCCAAGACTGGGAGTAAAATTTAAACGAGTGTCACTGTTAGAATGAGAGCATGAGTGTGCTGCTCTAAATTCTAAACTCCTCATCATTGTTTTAGGCTCTGTATATGGTATCTAATTTCATCATATGACTTATCGCAGTGGCAGTGATGCAAAGCTCTACACACCAGAATGAAAGGCACTTCATTCAACTAGACAGAGAAAAAGCTTAATTGTATTTAGGGCATAAATCACAGGTGTGGTCTAGATATTGATAATGCATCAATTTATTTTCTAGTAAGTAAAAATGCTTAGAGGTGATGGAGTGCTTTTCATCTTGAGAGCGTTTTATGAACATTGACTAATTTATCATTATTTACAAGCCAATTAATTTTCACTACCCTGAGGTAGGAATTGTAATTATGCCAGACTGGCAGATGGGAAAAGAAATTGGGGAGAGAATCAAAAAAGAATTGTGAGTTTGATAGTTCTGAATTAAATGGATATTTACTGTTTGATTTGAATACCATAAAATAAAATTCATGGTGGATATTTTGGTAAGACACTATTTCAAAAGAGGTCACTCATGTACTCACTCTCATCTCTACTTCCTCCCTCCCTCATCCATTTATTTATTCAATTTTTCCCTTTAACAAATGTTTATTGACCACTGTGGTAGGTACTAACAATATAAATTTAAGTAAGATGTATTAGCAGTTCTTAAGTTCATGGTCCCCTAAGAGAAACAAGCATGTGAGAAAATAATGGCAGAATGGTGTTATATGGACTCTCGGATAAGGCAGAAGTGAGTTATCAAAATGAACTAGGGAGCTGAGGACAGTAAAAGCTTCCCTGTGAGATGTCGCTTCCACTGGTTCTTGAAGGATGACTGGTATTTATTATACAGACATTGTAGCAAAGGTTAACGAAGACAGAAGAGACACTATTCTTGAAAATCCAGATGTATGAAAGAGCCCAAGGTCTTAAGGGGACACAAACAATTCTTCAGGACTGCAACATAGGTATAGGTAGAAGGTTCAGGGTGATATAAAGTTAGAAAGTAGGTAGGAACAAGATCATAGTAGCGTGTGAATTAGACACTAACACGAAGGTCAATGGGATTCTTGTTAAAATGAGTTTTTCAGAGTCCACTTTCAGAAATTTGGGGTCAGTAGTCTGAAGTAAGATGTGGGAATCTATGTTTTAAACAAGCATCCCAGGTTCTTTAGATGCAGATCTTTGACTATGCTTTGAGAAACTGACATGGGTGATGGTAAGTTATTGAAGAGACTTCAATAAGAGAACAACATAATCAAATTTATATTTTAGAACAGTAAGTCTGATAGTAATGTGGAGGATGGATTAGAAGAGACTGGAGGTGAGGCAAAAGTTGGGAGAGAAGACTGAAGTCTATTGCGATTGTTCAAAAAGAAAAGAGGAAAGTTTGATCTACTGCACTTGAGAAGGTTTAGAAAGATATTAGTTTGAGATGCATTTAGGGAGATGTTTGGGGATTGATTTAAGGTGAGAGGAGGGAGAGAGAAGAGTTTAGGATTACTCCTAAATTTTTTAAACAGGTTGATAGAATGGTTCTGGAAGGAGAGAACTTCTCCACTTATACTTACTGCCTCATAACTATGTGCTCGGAGAAAACAAATTTGTTGTTTACAACTTAGGTGTGCTCATGATCTGTGTGTAGCAGAATTAGCAGCTACAATGAGTTGTAATTCACCATTTGAATAATAAGAAAGACGAAGCCATTTGACTTGTTGGATTGTGGAAGGAGAGCCCATAGTCAGAGAGACCAGTTAGCTAGTTGTTAGGACTGTCAGTGAAGTAGTGACTATAATCGTTGTAGTAAAAAACAGGAAGAGAGCTAAATCTTAGAAATATTTCAAAAGAAGAATTGACAGGATTTTGTGACTCGTTAGAGATGGCTGATGAGGGAGATGAGAGATAAAATTAATATTTCCAGCCAAATATTGGAAAGAATTTGGAGTTGATAATGAAGTAGGGTAATTGGTAAGGAGAATGAGTTAAGAGGTGGGTGAGCAGCTAGGTTTACTTTTGGAAATAATGACATTGAGCTGATAGTTGGATAATCAAGGGAATGAAGATCCAATGGGCACTTGAAGCTACTGAGTTGGATCTCAGATGAAAGATTTAGGCACAGTTTGAGCTGTCCTCAGTCCTTAATCAGGACACTGCTTCACGATGAGAAACTGGAATTACCATCGTTTACCGTACAGTGGCCAGGTAGTTTGTGGGTTTATCAGAGGACATTGCTATTTACAACATTGCAAAATTTGCTTCCTTTTGGTCTCCTTCCAATTGCTGGAACAAGAATCGTGTAGAATATTAATCAAGAATACGTGTGTAATATATTTGGAGGTGAATCATTTCTCGTTTTTATATAGGAAGTCTGTAACTCAAAGTTCTTGTTTCTCTTTTGTATTCTATCAGCAGCAGTAACTGAATAACTGTCTTCAAAAAGATCTGTGAGTTTAGATGAGTTCTTCAAGGCAAAAGTTATCCTCAAACCTACAGGGATAAACCTCAAATGATTTCCTGTTTCAAATAAAAGAAAGGGTAGACAGGCTTATCTGTGCACAGGTCTTTCAGAGAAGACTTACATAAGAATATAAATACAGTTTTTACCACTTCTAATTCCTTTTTTTAAAAACTCATATTCACCCCAATGCCAAGTTAAAACGTCTATCTTATATAGATTGAAAATGATAGAAGGATGCTGCCAGGATCTCATTACTGATTGTGGGACTTAGGACAAGCAGTTATAGGAAAGGCTATTTCATTGTTGCATCGTGTTTTTTTCAGAAGGGAGCTTACTCCTTTCTGAAGCCAGTGAAATATTTACAGTACAAAGACAGATTTTTACTTTGGGTTTGCTAGTGATAAAATCTTCTCTAGTGAATTCCAATTATTCTTTTCCAGACTATTTTGAGAGAAATGTAAATCTGTTTCATGGTGTTCGTGTTTCAAAAGTGGTTTCCACCAATTTATTTTAAGCCAAATTAGAGCTTTTTGACCTGGATGTGCCGTGCAGATGCAGATATAAAGATATATCTTTAGCTATTTCAGATGACCAAGGGGCATGATTGCTAACACTTTGATCAGTTGATTAAAACAAATTGTGGATTTTAAAACTTGGTCATTTTCTCTCTGAAGAATTTCTCTGAATAAGCCCTGGAAAGACTTTCTAAAAACATTTCCCAGTTGAGCAAGTGTTACATGTTTGTCCTCTGATGACATCTTTACCTAAGAAGTACAATGGGAAAGGGAAGCCGTTTACTGAGAAGGACCTATAGTTACCGTTTATAATCATAGGCTTGTAACCAGATCACATTCCATTTTGTGTACTAGAGGAACATTGTTGAGATAAGCTCTTAAATGAATCTGCTCCATTTTCTATTTATTATTTTTAATATTCAATATATTTATTCAATACATTTAATGTTCAACATATATGTATTCAACATATATGTTGAACATTTTTTATAACATTAATAAACCTAATTTGTTTCAGTCTTTCAACATCAATGTTCTGTTAAGATGATGCGTTTCATTTCTTTTTCTTTTTTTAATTTTTTAACTTTTTAATTTTTTTTAATTGCAGTAACATTGGATTATAACAATATATAGCTTTCAGATGTACGTTGTAATATATTTCGAATTCTGCGTAGATTACATCATTCCATTTCACATTTAAATAATTTACTTAAACTTTTTTGAATTTCATTTCACTACTTATACATTTCAGTACAAACCCCAAAATTGGTGAGAAGGAATGACAATAAGAATCCCTTATTTTACATTTCATATTCCAGTGTAAAACGCTTTCACATACATGATCTCATTGATATATTAACTAAGTGCAAGATACTCAATGGTACAAATGCTACACTAGTGAATTTATGTTCCAGATATTTCCCATATGCTTCACTGCAGTCTTCCCTCCAGACTGATTATAAATGTGCACTCCAGCATTAATCATTAAGCCATTAATCTTAATAACTTTAATGTGTTGTCACTGCCTGTCAAGTAGATAAAAAAATAGTGAAGACCACTTACCATTCAATTGCATATATGCTAATCATGTCTCATGCGCTCTGTCCCACTTAATCTTATAGTCATGAATTCACATTGGGGTGTCTCAGCATTTGAAAGAGAAGGAAATAATGGGTTACCCACTTGTAACTATGTGGACAATGATCAAATCCCATAGCATAGTGCTTTGTATATTAGCTAAATATAGGGAATAAAATTTATGGGAAACTACCTGCAGATATCACTTGATTAGACACAAAAGATGTTGAGGTTGAAAATTTTTACAATATTCCTGGACACAGATTGTTACAAAGCAATGTGCTAAGCATGATGTGAAATATAAAATAGGGCAAACCGCTTGATGTTTTTGAGGTGTTTATGTCTATATAAGCTTCAAATTTAATGGTAGCTGCTGTTCTTATCTTGGGTCCATGGGTGATCCTCAGGGTGTAAAATGTCTGGAATTGTGTGCAAAATTTTGTTTGCATATAGAAATATTTTTCTCAGATGAATACTGTTTCATTAATTCTCCAAAGTTTTCTTAATCTCAAAGGGGTTGAGAACAACTGAACTAGATATGTAATTTCCTTCATAAAATATAAGAAATGACTCTTTCATACTCTTAATGAACATATAAATATGAATCTGCAGTAATTTAAATAACAAATATCAGAATTTTCTGTTGAATAATACTTCTGTCAAAGTAAGAAAACTCACAATCTCGACTTTCTTTCAAGTTTTCTCTAGCACTTGTGTACTTAATATTCTGGCTGGAGCATTCACTGTAACAGTTTCACAAATCTCTTTTATTCTTTTCCATACAAAGTATATGGTACCCTTCTTCGCATCATTGATTTGATTCACTACCAATTTCAACATTTCACTTTTTTTTTAATCCAAAGTTCTATTACACTCCGGTTTAACTGATGAATTGGCTTTATTTTCGGAACCACTTTAAAAGCATCATTTCACAGAAGTTTATGTATATAGTTTGATGGGTAGAGAACACAAAAGCCTCCATTGGGATCTGGATGCTGGGTGGTTAGGTAAGTTTGCTTATCGGTAAGTAATTTGCCTTTACACAGCAATCTTACATCATATATGACTCAATTTTTTATCTTAGAAAAACTGCATCTGATACGAGTCGTAACTTCTGTGTGTCACTCATAATAGTTGAAATTATAAAATTAAATTCAGGAAGACTATGGTCTCCTGTAGTCCTAAAGTAGTGATATGACTATAAATAATGACTGATTAAGAAAGAAACAATGACTAAATGACAATTGGCAGTAACATAATAATTTCTTTTGGTTTAAAAATGAACTCTGATGGCAATTCCAAAGTAGAATTTAAAAGAAAAAAATGTTTTAAGCAATGGTAACCTCATTTTGTAATAAATATGTAGACACTCCCTGCGTTTTACTTTGAAGAAAAGTATCGATTTGCGTATGCAAATATGATGTTTTGTTTAAAAGAAGATTATCCTAAAAAGGTTATGAAGGAGCATCATAGCATTTCTGATGTTTGGAGTTGACTTCCTCTGGTTAAATACGGATGGTAAAGATAAGGAGATGCAATTAGATCTGAGCTTTGGAAGTTGGTAGGATAAGGACAGTGGAGAAGAGTAGGGAATGCATTCCTAGAGTTAGAAGCAGAGGAAGTACACACCCAGAGGAAGGAAAATGCCAGGTACTTCAACATGACAATGTTTGCTTTGAGCTATTTGTGTAGGAAGGTAAGGAACAATAATTCTGGAAAATTAGATTGGGATCAGATTGCAAAGAGTCAGTTGTAAACGGAATTAGCAAATCTGGGCCTTTTGCATTCATCAGGGTTAAGATCATTTTTTCCTTTGACCTCTAGTAACACTTTGTATTCTTCACAGGCATGTACTATTTATAGTCTTTTGCCTTCAGTTATCTATTCTTATATATTTGTCATTTCTCCAATTAGATGCTAAATTCTTTAAAGGAAGAGCCCCTTTTGCCTTTGTTTGCAAGCTGTATGGCACCTAGTTAAGTTTTTGGCATACTGTAGTTAACTAAACAAATATGTGTCAGTAGAAAACTGCCTTGTACTTTGGAAAAGTTATCAATTTTGTAGAATCAATCTACATGGCACAATCTCTCCTGTTCCCTCTGCAAATCATATACAGGAACAAGGAGGTATTACATGGTATAAGAGAAAGATTACCGGCTTAGATTTATTTTCAGGGTTCTAATTCCAGTTATATTACTGGCTTTCTTTTGGACCTAGGCTTATTGGATTCTCCTCTGCCATCTCATTTGTAAAATTGGGTTATTACTACCTGTCTTCTATTTCAAAAGAAATTTCTTGCAGTTAGGGCTGACCAGTATTGAAAAGGAGAGACTACTTTAAAAATGAGATGAATGACCCTATGCCTGAGAATATGTAGAAAGGATTGTCTTGTATGAGAGATAACCTCTGGAGTCGTAGCAAACTTACAGATCTCATGATTTTATTATTTTAAGTGATAAACAGCAAAAGCTGAACAAATAGTGACAGTAGCTGCAAATCAAAGGCTGATCTTTAATCCAGCACGGTGAAGAAAGAATATCTGAGCACACTCCAGTCTGCTAACCCACACTGGCATAAAGATAGCAGTCATAAAGATACAGTGCAAACAACAGTAACAATTAACCTCTCTGGACACAATTTCTTCACCTGTGAAATAAGATAGGTGGAGTGGCGACCTTCAAAGATCCTTCTTGTTCTAAGTTTATTTCCAGAATTCTTCAGCTCCTAAATCATTCTGCTGGTGAAATGGAGGAAAGACTCATTTGCCTTTGTTGGTGGAATGGCAGAGCCAGCACTGGCTGGCCAGAGGATATTGTTACACTTCCCGGAATTCAGTCAGCCTGTTGACATCATGTTGGTAGCTGGGAATCGCCAGATTACACCACAGCTCAGCAGCTCTACAAATCAGGACCCCTCCCCAAGAGTTGGCTGTTAAACTTTTACCAGCCTGTCACTGGTTCTACTTGATCATACCATCCTGAGTGGCAGAATTATACAGCTGTGGACAGGAAAAGGACAGAAAAAAATGAGATGGCAGCTTGGAAATACCTTAGGAGCAGAGACTATCCAAGAGGACCAAGGCATTGTGGTCAGAAAACAGAAGGCAATTAGGTAGTGGGAGAACGGACTTCCGGCCTGAATGACTAGAAAGAATAGATAGTTGGAACCTCTGAGTAGTGGTCTCAACTAACACAGTGGATATTGGGCCATGGACACTGACTCTGCAGGTTTAATTAATGCAATAACGTATGTAATTGTATTCAAATCAAAAGTATAGATTCTGTTGTTATTCATTGGAGTATAAGTAGGATAATTCTTTACACATATTTTAATGATTAATTCATCTGGTTAGCAGCTATTGTTGCTGTTAATAAAACCTATTTGTGATGGCAGCCCTGCTCCTGGCTTTTGGTTGACTTGCTGTTTGGCTTGGTAACAAACACTCCTTCTTTTATGGCTAAATACCCAAATTAGTCAGTTACCAGTTGTTATGAAGTTGGAAGTCATGAAAACATAAAAATGTTTATGCTGGAAAAACTTAAAATGTGATGTAGCCCATTCATAAGTTGAATGACAAATTATATATATTTTTAGGCCAAAAGTTAGATATTCAGTTCATGCTCATCTAGTATTCATGTCTTGTTACTGCATCTACTTTGACTTTCTCTTCATACTTAAAGAAAATTCCTCTTCGTTAGCTAGTATTTACACTTTGCCACTTATTGTGAAATATAAGCCAGACTCAACTTTCAAAGAGTAAATCCAGTACCTTCTCTTCAAAGGTTCTGATTTCCAGTTCATTGAATCTATTTTCTTCTTTGATGCATCCATTGATTATAACAAGAGATTGATAACTGGAAGAATCTGGCTCAATATGAGCATACAGCTCCCACAATGACACAAAACAATGACTCGTGTATATGGATTATACGTTAACTGTGTTTAGAAACTGCACCTTTTACAAATTGCTTTTAAGAAGATGCTACAGCTAAAATATAGATAATTTTCAGCATGAGTTCAGGATGGCCACATTTGGTAATCTTATGACCTTTTTTCCCCTCAAAATCTATTTCTTTGGTCAGAATTATATAATTTATCATATTTTTTTCCTGTAGTTTATGTTGTTTTATTTTCAAAAACACTTGAGTATTTGAAAATCATCTGAAAATCTTAGGACATTACATTTTTTTTTTTAAATTATTAAATTATTTATTGTGGTAACATTCGTTGATAATATTATATAAATTCCAGGAGTATCTCATTACCATGTTTCAATTTCTGTGTAGCTTACATCATGTTCGCCACCCAAAGACTAATTACCATCCATCACCACACACATATGCATAATCACTCCTTTTGCCCTCCTCTCTCCCCTCTTTCCCTCTGGGAACCACCAATCCAATGTCTGTTTCTACATGTCTGTTTGTCATTGTTTTTATGTTCTACTTATGAGTGAGATCATATGGTATTTGACTTTCACCCTGCGAGTTATTTCACTTAGCATAATACTCTCAAGTTCCATCCATGTTGTCACAAATGGCCAGATTTCATCATTTCTTGTGGCTGAGTAGTATTCCCTTGTGTATATATACCACATCTTCTTTGTACATTCATCCCTTGATGGGCACCTAGGTTGCTTCCAAGTCTTGGCTATCGTGTATGATGCTGTGATGAACATAGGGGTGCAGGTATCTTTATGCATTCATGTTTCCATATTCTTTGGATAAATACCCAGTAGTGGAATAGCTGGATTGCATGGTAGTTCTATTCTTAATTTTTTGAGGAATCTCCATACTGTTTTTCATAGTGGCTGCACCGGTTTGCACTCCCACAGTGTACGAGGGTTCCCTTCTCTCTACATCCTCTCCAACACTTGTTGTTTCCTGTCTTGTTAATTATAGTCACTCTGATGGGAGTGAGGTGATGTCTCATTATAGTTTTGATTTGCATTTCCCTGATAGTTAAGGATGTTGCACATCTTCTCAAGTGCCTGTTGGCCATCTGTATATCTTCTTTGGAGAAATATCTGTTCAGATCTTTTGCCCATTTTCAAATGGAGACAATCTGGACCAATGGAAATAAAAAAGAACTAACTGTGATACGTGATTGCTACATTCCAGACCTTGTGCTGACTTTTGTATAAAAGTTATTTTATTTAATCTATATGACAATCCAATGATGTAGGTGCTTGTCATGCATTTTATCTTGTGCCCCTCCAAATCATATGTTGCAGTCTGAGCTCCCAGTATGTCAGAATGTGACAGTATTTGAAGAGACGGCCTTTAAAGAGATAATCGAAGTAAAAGAAGGTCATATTGTGGGCCCTAATCCAATATGACTGATGTCCTTGTACATATAAGAAGAAAAGATTAGGACACAGATAGCACACAGACAGACAGATGACCACATGGATACAAAGGGAGAAGATGGCCATCTACAAGCCAAAGAGAGAGCCCTCAGAATTAAACCAACCTTACCAACAACTTGATCTTGGACGTCTAGTCTCCAGAATTGTGAGAAAGTAAATTTTTGTTGTTTAAACCACTCAGTCTGTGATATTTTGTTATGGCAGCCCTAGCTGACTGATATGGTGGTGTTATTATTTACATTTTACATATGAATAATCTGAGGTTTAAAGAGATTAGACAAAGCATCCTAAACCACGTGAATAGTCAACGGTTGAGTTGAGACAACTTCTGGTTATTCACTAAGCAAATATCTCTTTATTAAATACCATGTACCACGCATTATTATATCCAAAGGTATGAATGTAAAGAAAAAAATTCCCAAAGTGTAGCAGGATTAAGGGTTCCAAATTCTAAGAGAAGTTAAATAGTCTCCAACAAAATCAAGCATTGAGTGACAACATTCTAGATGTGGCAATGACAGTGTTCTCAGGATTCCTACCATATCCTTCCTGGTGTTATTACAGTGTATTTTTACTGACTGACTCCAAAGTTTGGTCTGAGAAATACAGATCCACAAATGCTTCTCAAAAAAAAAAAAAAAAAAGAAGGAAGGAATTCTTAGCAGATAAAGTAGGTAAATTCTCTTTGTCCCTATTTTGGATCTTCCCATTGTGCATTGGCATATTAAAGATTCTAGAGTAAAGAAATGTCTTTATCTTTGTCTAATTCTGTGTTATCTAACTTAATCTACTACAAGATCCTTATTTTCTGCAACAGGTATTTATATTCCTCAACACTAGTCTTCCTCAGCACACATTTAAATAAACGTTCAGATAGAAGTGATGGAGGTGTTAGGTAAGGGTATGGAGGTAATCATTTTGCAATATACAAATGTATCAAAATGTACAAACCAACACGATGTTCACCTTAAACTTATACAATGTTATATGTCAATTATATCTCAATAAAGATGATAAAAATGCTCACATAAGTAACAGACTTTAAAGTAAACCCTATATTTGATGATTAATTATTAGAACTGAATTTTTAAAAAGTAGAAACCCCTTACAATTTACATGATTTCAAATTATTTCAAAATCCCCGAAATCTCAGGTATCCATGTTCAACTGAAATTAAGAATTTCTAAGGAACAATTTACATTTAAATGGGAGAAATATTCAGAAAGGTTATATGCAGTATAAATTAGTTTTAACAAAACAAACTTTTATCAGCTGCATCAGTCAGCTGCATCAAATTCATTAATCTGAATTAAAAGAATTTTCAGTGTAATAATTTACATGTTTTTCCCCTGCACCTAAGATCATGCTATCTCTATGACAGAAGAGGGTAAGTACATATTTTGTTGAAAGTGAAATATAGTAAAAATTATGGATACTACCTGGCATCTAATGCCTCATCTTTAGAGTTAATTTTTACAGAAAATCTGTATGCTAAGGGAAGTTTTCCAAGCCATCACGTGTTAGGGATAGCTAGGCAAGGTACCTGAAAACCCAGGAAAATGGTGGCTTGATAATTTTCCTAGAATCTGGAAATATCGTATGCTTCTTGTTTTCACACCTGAACTTACAAATGTCAACCGCATCTCCCAGGCAGACTTAACCCACATTCTTTCTCTCTGAGCTTGGTGGGTCCAGCATCAGTTGATGTGCTCAACGATTTAGAGAGGACATTACTTCACATGCATCCTATTTGAGAAAATTAAGAAATTTAAAAGAAGAACATGACTCCTTCATTTTACCAAGACATTACAAACTTAAAAAAAATCATTTTATGGAGATAGCAATTGTAAATTCTCCTGAAATAGACTTTCAAATATAGTTCAATTTATATACAACTTTCCAAGCAAGTATTTGTTGCTTAGCGTGCAGTATATCTACATAATCTTAGATTTTCTCCTATAATCATTTTACATATATTCAATTATAATTCATATTTAGTCTTTAGGACACAGAAACTTATTTAGACTATTTTACAGTTATAATTAGGAGGCCACCCCGGTGGCGCTGTGGTTAAGTGTGCACCTTCTGCTTCGGCAGCCGGGGTTCGCTGGTTAGGATCCCGGGTGAGGACATGGCACCGTGCATCAACCCATGCTGAGGTAGGCATCCCACATGTAAAGTAGAGGAAGACGGGCATGGATGTTAGCTCAGGGCCAGTCTTCCTCAGCAAAAAGAGGAGGATTGGAAGTAGGTAGCTCAGGGCTGATCTTCCTCAAAAAAAATAAAAGTTATAATTATTTGGTACCATAGATAGAATTTTAATTAATGGAATAATTCCATAAGCCTAAATTATGACCTTTACTATATTATAATGGTTATATACTTTAGAGAAGAACTAATTTAAAAGTATTTTTAAATAAATGCCTTGATAAATTAGAGATAAAGTATTCATGTATGTAGAAGTAAGTTAATACCTTCTAATGAAACGATGGTTTTTTGTAGGCCAGAGAATGCTAATAATGTGATACTAATTGTAAAAAATTCTCATACATATTAATGATCCCTAATAAGAAAATAAACTTTAATTCTTCAGATTATATGTTATTTTAATAAATTATAGTGGTATTCACTATATTATATAATGGTTATATACAAAGAATAATTATTTTTTAAAACTTGCTGAAACTCAGACACATTTCCTTAAGGTAATTTTAAACCTAGCTACTACTTTTTGAGCTTTCCAAAACTTTATCTTATTTATTAATGTAATTATCTAAATTTCATCTACTTCCATGAAGTCAAAGAGACATGTATAAGTGAAAAATACCTCTAAAGTATAAAGGAATCAATATTAAGCTAAGTTCTGCGTAACCTAATTACATTTTATAATAATATAATTTTACCAAAAATTTGGAAGATAAATTGTTAAACTTTCTTTGCTAAGAAAAAAAAAGCTACATCTTTTTCTTAATATATTTCTGTGCTTAGCTTTTTCTTGGTGAAATCACAAAAAAATGCATTTAAAAATATTATTTTTTGGTTTAAAAACTTTTGAAACCATATCTGATGGGGCATTTGAAAATGGTATTACTCAAATGAGGCTAGTTTTTTGTTGTTAGGTCTTTCAGGGGCTGAATTTCATATCAAAAAAATAACAAAGAAACAAAAAATAAATGTTTCTCAGGTTTTCTTTAGTTCTAAAGTAAATACAAACATGTCTGCCCAGCATTCCATTTTAGGGAAATCACCTCTTCCTCCTTCTAGACAGAGCCTGCACCATCCAAATGACCTCCATGTGTTTACTCTGATTGGCCTCTTCCCTACCCAGGTTCTCAGGGAGGGGCCTGTGATCCAGGCCTGGCCTTTTGGGTTATCGTCATGGCATGACTGGCTCATTAACTGAGCCAGACAGTGTCTCCCCTGGGTCTTTTGGGGTGCTGCTGTGATCTCTGGGATCCAAAGACCATGTAAACCTAAAGCTAGTTGAGCTCACTTTTCCTCCAAAGGAGAGATCTTCCTGGAGAACGAAGCATAAAGGGAGGACTGTAGAGTTAAGAGGTAGTTGGCCTTCTTGGATGACCTAGTTTCATCTGAGACTGAAACTAGTGCAAATCTAGGACCATCTCATTACATGAACCAAACGAAACAAAACAAAACAATTGAACAAATGAACAAACCATTCGTACTTGAGTTGGTTGGAGTTAGCTTCTTGTCCCTTCAAATCAAGAGTCCTACTGACATAAGCACATTATTCTATCTGAACACCAAGCCTTGGATAATTGAAAGTAAACTCAGTCCGTTCAACAAATGTTTATTGAGTTTCGAATACGTTCCAGGCACTATTCCAGGCACATGGGATTTTAAAAAAACAAATTTGTCCTTTTTAAACCTACATTTTAGTTGGGGGAGATAACCAGTGAAACATAATCACAATAAATTACTAAATTCCAATGTATCTTAGAAAACGATAAATTCTACAGAAAAAAGTTTGAGCAGTATAGGGGGATAAGAGGCAGAAGTGGGAATGAGTTCTGAGAAAAATTTGAAATAGGGTACAGTAGTCCCCCCTTGTCCACAGAATATGTTCCAAGACCCCCAATGGATCCCTGAAACTGGGGATAGTACTGAACCCTATATATTTTTATATATCAGGCAGTCCCCGATTTACGAGGGTTCAACTTATGATTTTTTCACTTTATGATGGTGTGAGAGCAATACACACTCAGTAGAAACCATACTTGGAACATTGAATTTTGATCTTTTCCAGGGTTAGCAATATGTGGTAAGACACTCATTTGTGATGCTGGACAGTGGCAGCAGCAGCAGCTCCCAAAATCATTCTGTACGCACACAACCATTCTGTTTTTCACTTTCAGTACAGTACACAATAAATTACATGAGATTTCAATACTTCATTATAAATTAGGCTTTGTGTTAGAAGATTTTGCCCAACTGTAGGCTAATGTAAGTGTTCTGAGAACATTTAAGGTAGGCTAGGCTAAGCTATGATGTTCGGTAGGTTGGATGTATTAAATGCATTTGTGTGTGTGTGTGTATGTGAGGAAGCTTGTCCCTGAGCTAACATCTGTTGCCAATCTTCTTCTTTTTGCTTGAGGAAAATTGTCCCTGAGCTAACATCTGTGCCATTTTTCCTCTATTTTTTATGTGGGATGCTGCCACAGCATGGCTTGGTGAGTGGTGTGTAGGTCTGTGCCTGGGATCTGAACCCGCGAATCCTGGGCTGCCGAAGCAAAGTGTGCAGACTTAACCACTATGCCACTGGGCTGGCCCCATTAAATGCATTTTTGACCTAAGATATTTTTAACTTACAATGTGTTTATCGGGATGTAACCCCATTGTAAGTCAAGGAAGATCTGTACTGTGTTTTTCCCTATATATACATATTTGAGGTGCAACAGCAAAACTAGCACAAATTTCTTTTTCATTCACAATTTCGAAGATAGAAGATTCTTACTGTAGATCTTAGCAACTTCAGCATACAATTTTTTTCTTTCCTTATTAAGTTGAGAACTTTCACCTTTTCACTTAAAGGAAACACTTTATGACTTCTCTTTGGCATATCTGAATTGCCAGTATCACTACTCTTTCACTTTGGGACTATTATTAAGTAAAATAAGGGTTACTTAAACACAACTATTGCGATACCAGACAGTCAATCTGATAACTGAGACAGCTACCAAGTGACTAACAGGTTGGTAGCATAGACACCATGGATCCGCTAGACAAAGAGAAGATTCACATCCTGGGTGGGACAGAGTGGGATGGCAAGAGATTTCATCACGCTACTCAAAAGGGTTCACAATTTAAAACTTAAGAATTTTTATTTCTGGAATTTTCCATTTAATATTTTCAGATTTCAGTTGATTGTGGGTAACTGAAACCATGGAATGCAGAACTGCAGATAAGGGGGGACTACTGTAGTTTGAGTGGGTCTCATTGTGAGGGTGATTAAACAAAGCCTTGAAGGAGGAGAGGGAGTTAGGCAGGGAGATACTTGGAGGAAGAGAATTCCAGACAAAGCAAAAAGCCAATGTCACTGTAGAATTGTGTCTACTACATCCAAGGAGCAGTAGGGGAGCAAAGTTTCCACACAAAGAGTAGCAGAGGGATGGGTTTGGTAGCTCATGGGGAAACTGGGATCAAGAAGACGATTTTGGGAATGAACCAGGGTAGAAGGTAACACTGAAAACACAGGAGAGAGGGTAGAGTTGTGTAGTGGGAAGAGAGTGATGGAGTCTAGTCAACAAGAAGGACCAGCCTTGGGCAGGAGACGGAATGGTCAGGGATGCAGAGTGGATGGATGCAGATACACATAGGTGGGAGAGTGTAGGGGGAGTCAGAGGTTATCAGCTGAGAGAGAAGATGGAGGAGGAAGCACTGGAGGTTTGAGGACATGCGAGAAGGTGAAAATAGGGCCTACGAGATTGGGAGAATAATTGGGGTAGGGCAGTACAGTGTAACTGCTAGGCCTTCTCAGTTTTTTATTTATTGAAACCGAGAACAGTTGTAGTTTTTCTCCAACTATATTGAGCTGTGTAGGTGTAGAGAGAAGGCAGGAAGTTGAATCCAACTAGGACTGTGCTTTTGCTAAGGGAGCATGACAAATTGACAGAGAGGTAAGCAAGTTGGGGGTATATGCATGAGAAAATTATAATGTTTGACTGTGAACTGAGTAAGAAAGCTACTGGAAACTTGAGAGAATTAAGGGTAATTGGTAAGATTAGAGAAGTGAAAGTACTGGCAATGCATTACAAGAAGTTCCTGGGAAAGTTAGGCAGTGGAGGCCAGTGAGTGGGAGACAATGGAGATTAGGGAGTGGTTGCAGGTACTCATAATGACAAGACCTTGACTATGATCATCAGAATATGAGTGGGTGTCTGGGGAAGAATGACAGATGTGATCACCGAAAGATCATTCAAGAAAGTGAGAGGCAGATATTGAACTTGCCCCTTGTTCTGGCTGGAGAGAAAACATGTTGTTGGGTCTGAAACATTAATCTGGTTGGACCTTGAGGTGACCTTGGTAATGGCATCCACATAAAGCAAAGCAACCAAACAGAAGGAGGCTGAGTTCCTGAGGACTTTGAGGGGCAGAATCTGTTTCCCAGATGTCCTAGACTGCTTCCCTCTGCACACTTGTTCCAGCTACTGTTTGTTGATGTCTGTTGCTCACAGCTGCATCCCGTTCTAATTGACGTACTGCGAGCCTATTGCTTTCCCTCACACCGTTTTCTCCCTCAACTGATTTTATCCTCCTCATTAGTTTAAATGCCAGAATTAGCTTTCAAAAAATCTCTTTCATCCTTTAAGACCTAGAATAAGGGCCAAGCGCTCCGTAATGCCTTTCTCTGGCTCCCTCAGGCAGAATGAACGACTCCTCCTTCCGCTTGTTGACATGTCTCTTAATCCTGAATTTTAAATTTTAAATTCTGAATTCATTGTATATGAACCACAGCCTTGAATAATCCTTGTGCCTGTCTCAGCGTGGTGTTTAGTAGATAGTAAGCTCTCAAACATTGGCTGAACACACAGTTGATTTGACACCAGCCAAGCAGAATGAACTCGCCACAGATCTCTGATACAATAAAGGGCACCTCGGAGAAAGACTTGCTATGACTCTCACCAGTGGCAGCAGATCAAAAGTGAAACAGACGCTGACTTCAGAGATGTATATCAGAGAGATCTCAGAGAGAGGACTACTTCAAAAGGATGAAACACATCATTGAGGTTTGCTTCAGAGGCATGACAACTCCAGTCTGCCCCAGCTGAAAAAAAAAAAAGCCTGGCTATGATGAAATGCCAGCGTAGAACTTGACCAAGGGCATTTCTGAACTTGTAACTATTTCTTAGTAGGGTGGTTACTATAAAGGCAACAGTAGCATAGAACTCTCTGTGGGATATTATTAAAAGCCAGCTGGTAGGGGATGCGTGAGAGAAACAGTGTTCTAAGATAAGTCAGAGAAGCTAGTGCAGGCGATCCTTCATCTGAGAATACCCAACTTAAAAAGGCACATAGATAAAAATATGTGACAACAGGAGATGCATCTCAAGTTAGAGTTTGCACAACATTTTGCCAGAGAAAAACTATTTAAATGCAATTTCAGCTTATTAAACTACTAATAAAGCACTCATTTTTTGACGTGGTTTATTCTGAGACTCTAGCTAGCACTGGCGGATGCAGTGCAAAGTGGGTTCTGAGTTCTAATTGCTAGTTTCCCTCTGGTAACTCTCAGCAAAATGCTTGCTGCTGCTCTACTTGTGGCCCTTAAGAGTGACTTGACTTTATCTTTGGCTCTGCAGCACTTTTTCTAATCTGAGTACTCAGTTCCGTTTCCATCCCTTGTCAGCTACACTCTGATAGTTCACTGTTCATTCTAGCTTGTGTGTGTGTTTTTTTTAATCTCCAAAGAAGAGGTTTTATTTAGCTCCTTTTGAACAAGAAGATCCGTTTTTCTTTGGGGTTCAAGGTAAAGACAATTCCCCATCTCGCCTTGATGAATGCCATGACACTGCTTGAGAATCCTTAATTGTATTCCTCTCCCAGCCAATGACAACAGTTATAATGTAGCACTTCACACCCACATAATACAGGGATGGACAAATCTCTGTCAGGAGACAAAAAGAAAACCATCAGTCTAGCGTAAACGTTCATAGCTTTAAGCATTGCATATGCACTGGAATTGAGGAAACATTCCCTTACCTCAGTCTAGGTAATTTAAGCTGCAAGACTCTACTTTTTCTAGAAAACTTGATTCTACTCCACCTGCTGTTCCCTGCCACACTTACTTTATCATTTTATTTCAAAATTGCTTAGTTTTCTCAGTTCATTTTATCTACACTTATAGGACTTGTCTCGGGAACTGATGCTGAATTTCAAAACACTTGCATCATGTTAATTTCTCTGATATTTATTGAATGTCTTCACGGGGCACAGAATTATACTATGCATATACTGCTGTGTGTGTTGGGGGGGCATGGGGTTGGGAGAAGAAAGTCCTTCCTTCGCCTAGAGACCTGGAGCTCACCACAAGAATATTGACATAAAAGAAGAGGAAGAGAAAAATACTAACAAAACACGTAACTTTCATCATAGCGTTTCAAAAGCTGTGCTGGAAAGGGAGAGGTTAGTTTTGGTCACATGGCCTAATTTGAGAGAATTTGATCTGAATCTTCTAAATAACCAAGAAATTATAAATGCATAGTTCCCATAACACAGGTTCAGCTTTCACTGCGTTTTAACAAAGCCTTATTTTTCTTCCACCTAATCATTTGACACTCCAGAAGCCATTCAGTTGCCAAGAAACAGACCAACAAATCACTAGCAGGCACTTTTTATCAGACTATCACACACTTCTCAGTTGATGACAGTTTTGTAAAAACATTCCTGAGTCTTTAAAGAATTTCATTTATAGCAAGCTGCAATAGAATGAATGCAAGTTATTCTCAGATATTTAATAAATGAAGGGCATGTACATCATGGAAGTGAATACTAATCATATCAGTATCTTTCTAGAGATTCAAAAGAAAAAAACCAATCAACCAACCAACATCACCCCCCCCCGCCCCCACACACAGATTTTGCATCATCTGTGTAACAAACGCCACAGATTCTGCTGAAATTAGAAGCTCCCTGGTTGTACTAGTTTGTTGGGGCTGCCATGACAAAATACCACAGAGTGGGAGGTTTAAATGATAGAAATTTATTTTCTCACAGTTCTGAAGGCTGGAAGTCCGAGGCCAAGATGTCGGCAGGTTTGATTTCTCTCTGTGTCCTCAATGACTTTCCCCTGAGCTAGCACATTCCTTTTTATTTATTTATTTATTCATTATTATTATTTTAAATTGTGGTAACATTGGTTTATAGCATTGCATAAATATCAGGTGTACATTGTAATAGATTTCAAATTCTGTGTAGGTTACATCATGTTCACCACCCAAAGATGAATTATAATCCAAGCAAGCACATTCCTGGTGTCTCTTCTGCTTTTCGAAGGACACCAGTCATACTGGACCAGGGCCCTCCCCTTATGACTCATTTAACCTTAACTGCCTCTGTAAAGCTCCTATCTCCAAATAGAGTCACATTCTGAGGTATTAGGGGTTAGGGCTTCACCATATAAATTTGGGGAGAGGACACAGTTCAGTGAATAACAATGATTGTTTGAATTGACCAGTACATCAATTAGCTTTTCTAGGCAGTTTTAAACATCATGTGGTAACAGGACATGGTGAGTGTTGCTAAAGCCATGTTGGAGTGTGAGGGTGAATGAATGCCCCCCTTGAAATGCATGACCTCTTTCTCCAGCAGTGCACAATGGTTTGGCATAAAAGGAGATTGGGTTCTTCATTTCTAGAATAAGAGGAGAGTTCATAGTGCCTTATTGCTGTAAGACTTGCCTACACACACCTATCCTAACATTCCTGGCTATTTCTAGCATGTACTTGCTTTAAGGAGAGCAGATATAAAAATAAAAAGGAGCATTTGGCTGAGAAGGAGGACTTGTGGAATTTAGTGCATGTTAAAACCATCGGGTTGCCATGTGACTGGCACTGCAGTGTGGTGGGATACAGCAACGAAGTGATGGGGATGGGATGGGGTGGAGAGAGAGGAAGGGAGACCACAGGCAGACTTGGGCCTGAGTCTTAAACCTTCCTGGTTGCAACCTTGATGAAACTAAGTTTCAGTCTTCATTTCACGACACCGATACGAAAAGACATTTCTAGAAAAATAACAGTATTCCATACCCAAGAGTGCGTTCATTATTTCACCTCACCACTTCTTAGTAGCAGTCTATATTTATTTCTTAAGTAAAGGAGGGGAGATTTTGTAATCTCCCCTCATTAACTGTGAATTATAAGCATTTATTAAGTGTCTACTGTTTACCCACACTAAGCAGAGTGTTTGTATAAAACAAACTATTGCGTATTTTCTGTTCTTAATAAGCTTTCACATTCTGTTGATGAAAAGGGCATATAAATAGTTTTCACACATTACTTGCGTTGAACATTTACATGTAACACCTAAATTAAATTCAAATAACTCAACAAAGGCTTTCTTATGCTGGGCCCTGTGTTAGGAGCCACGGTTAAAAAGATTGTGGCACTTGGAGAAGAATTGTCAACCTTGTTCTTATTCAAAGAACTAGCGTTACAAATGAAAAAAGTTCCAAACTCATATATGTCAGACAGTTTATTCTCTATATATACCCTAGTCTCTAGTTGTCTCAAAGTTATAAACTCATAAGTGAGTCATTACTAATATTCTGAGTTTGTCTAAAAGTCTTTGGGCATGGACATAATTCAAATTGACACTTCAATCAATCACATAATTTCAGAAATTTGCATAATTTTTATTTCATAAAAATCTTTAATCACCTCCGAGTATTTCATGGTGTTAAGATATGAAATATCATTGCATTTCTGGTTATATTCACTTTATATGGACTTGCTCCAAAATTAGTCTATGGGGCACTGAAGTAGAAATTAACAGTGCTTCTTTCAATTAGTTAATGCTTTCCATTCAAACTGCAGAAATCATTTTCTGCCATGAGAAATATGTTAACAGATGACTCCTTGGATATAGTGGCTACCATTCATTATTCAATCACTCAACAAATCCTTTTTGAATACTTAATATTTACCGGAAACTATGCGAGGCGCCCCCTTCTGGTGACTGAAAAGTAGGCACATTAGAGAATGGTATCTGCTCCCGTGTAAGTACAATTATCTTTTTTGTTTTTAAATAACCATTGAATACAATTATTTAAAGATAATATTTAATAATATGACACAGAGTATTAAAACTATGGAATTTATTTAATAAATTTGGTGTCTTCCAATTAATTTAATCCTTGATTCTACTCCCACGCTTCAGTCTACGCTAAACTATATGCTTGTGGGTCTGTTCACAATTGCAGTGCCCAATATTCCCAGCAGATGGCGACATATGATGAATGACAGCTGTCCCGTAGCCGAGTCATCCCATTTTTAAGCCTTCATTCCAACTGGGATGCTTTCTAACAAGACTATAAAATTAGCCCAGAAACTAACTAAACACTTGAAGTATGTTGACCTTATCTGACAGAGTTCATAAAGCTTTGTTTACATCTGTAAGATCCGTGCATTTGAAGAGCGTAATATAAGAAAGGGGAATTAAAGAAATAGATTTTTACTCTTTCATTTCCAGAATTTGCTATAAAAATATCAAAGTGCATTTAGGGAGGATTAAAATTAAAGCCTCCCATACACTTTATTTTAAAGATGAATTGTTTTTGCTTTTCTTCTAACAACACGAATCCATACATGAAATGAAAAATGTTATGGTGGTTAAGATAAAACTCATGTAATTTTGTTTGGGAGAGAAATACAGAATGACATTAATGAAAGAGCTATAAAATAAATATTATAAGAGTACAGAGTAGCTATTTGATTAGAAATTGATCTTAGAAGTTTTGACCTACTTTTCTGTAAATTAAATGTAACCCCCAAAGGCATTTTAAACACATACAGCACTGTTAGAAATACAGTTATCTATTTTTTCTTTAAGATCTTTAATGCAATTTTCCTAAAATGCTATGTTTTGAATTTTATGCCCTTACAAAAGCTCTGTCACAGATAATAGTATATAATTAGGACACGTAAAAAGAGAATCAGTAAATTTGGAAAGTAGAGATTATTTGAAAGACAATTTAAAAAATCCTTATAAATAAGAAACGTTAATAAACTTCTGGAAGGATTTTTGTTGAATTGTCTTATTCAATTCACCCAGAGTTGGGAGCATAGGAGTCAGATATGGTACAAGTTCAAGTAGGAAATTAGGCTCTGGCGTGGTCATGTTCACAGTTGAAGGAGAGCAATATATGCCTGTTTGTGGAAGGCTGCCCGCTTGCCTCTCAAGAGGCCTCATGAGTTGGAATTTATTACCTGATTTTATCAACATACCAAAAGGAGATCCATCTCTTTGAGATGGGTTCATTAACCAAACCCCTAAGACAGATGTATGAAAACATACTGCCAATTCATTTCATTCACAATGAGCAGTCCAATTGTCACAGAAACTGGAATCCTTGTAATGGATCATATAATTTTCTCTCTGTAGGCAGAATTACTTGAGAGGTCAAATTATAATCAGAAATTTCCCTAGTGATTATGTGTTTTAAGACACTGTTTAAATCAGAGGTAGTCCTAATTTTGATTCTTTTAAAATAGCAATATATTTGAAGTTTTATGCTAACAAGAAATCTGAAGATCAGGCAAAAGGTAATTATGCTGTTCCTTCATTCTCTAGTCAAAACAATGTCGCCAAACATCAATCAACAGTAAAATGGAGAAATAAATTATCGCACATCCATATCATAAATAAAGGAGTGCACTAAAGCTACATGTAACACTTGATGACTCTCACAAGACACAAAATGTTACATGTATTATGATTTCATTTACATAAAAGCAAAAATGGGAAACAGTGTTTCTTTATGGAATGCATACTTAGGTATTAAATCTTATTTTATAGACAAAGCAAGTAAAAAATAATTATTACAAACTTTACGAGAGTAGATTCTTCCAGGGAGAAAGATTCCGTGGTGGGGATGTGTGTGTTGGCAACATCCTTTTTTCTGAGTATGGGTTACACAGATATTTGCTAAAGTGTATATTTTTGTTTTTACTTTTTTCTGTATGTTTTAGATTGAGCCATATGAAATTGCTGATATTTGAGTTTTTTTTTTTTTTTTTTGCTCAGGAAGATTTACCCTGAGCTAACATCTGTGCCAATCTTCCTGTATTTTGTATCTGGGTCACCGCCACAGTATAGCTGCTGATGAGTGGTGTAGGTCTGTGTCTGGAAACTGAACCAGGGTCACTGAATTGGAAGGTGCTGAACTTAACCACCAGGCCATGGGGTCAGCTCTTGATCATTTTTGGTCAAGATATACAAAATAGCAATTTTATATACTTTGATCTAATAAGTTATGTTTCATTAATTAAAAACTATATTACTTAATATGGTATCTGTATCTATACAGATGGTCAGGTAAACAAATATTAACAGACATGTATATATCCATGGGTTTATTGTATATACATATATTTCCTTGTTCTGTCAGTGGACAGGGCCTAGAAGCAATGACACCCCGGTAGCAATGAGCAAACCTAACACAATGATCTTGGGCTCTAATACTATGTTCCAATAAAAGGAGCCAAGTCTCCTTGGAGAAATGGCTGAGTGTAGGACCAAAGCAAGAAATATACACGATGAGGCTGGAGTATCTTGTAGAGCCAGAACAGAGGGAAATGCTCAAACACACACACACACACACAAACACAGTGATGGGGGTAAGTCAAACGGACATAGGAGCCAAGTGAAATAGCTCCAAATGGCCAAAACTTGAACAATTTGAGCAATAAAGTAAAATCAAGTAAGGTAGTATTGGATTATAACCCTGATTACAAACTAAATATTCATGATCCATACTGATATAAATTAATGATTGAATAAGTAAATAAATGGGGGAGAATAACTATCCCAAATAGAAGAATTACAAGTGATTTATAGATACTCCACCCTCAAAGAGGAGAAGCATAACTCCCAACTCCGTGAGCGCTGCACACAAATGTTTGAAGCCATTGTTTAAGTGAGAAGTAGTCCTAATTTGGGTACTTTGAAAATAGCAATGAATTTGACCCCTCAGCCTGGTGGTCAAGGTCTATGTCAACAGTGATAACTCACGTGGACAGTATGTACGCTTGATACGATGAGATGGGAATGGCTCTTAATCCCTGTGTTCTTCCTCCCCAAAACACATAAGCCCAGCTAACTATGAGAAAAAACATCGGATAAATCCCAGTTGAGGGGTATTCTACAAAATACCTTATCAGTACTACTCAAAACTGTCAAGGTCATAAAAAAACCATGAAAAGTCTGAGAAACTGTCACAGCCAAGAGGAGCCTAAGAAGAGATGATGACTAAATGGAATGTGATATCCTGAATGAAATCCTGGGTCAGAGAAAGGACGTTAGGAAAAATTCATGCAATCTGAATAAAATATGGACTTCCTAGTTAATGATAATGTATTAGTATTGGCTTATTGATTGTGACGAATGAACCATACTCATGTTGGTGTTTTAATAGGGGAGTCTGGGTGCACAATTTATGCACTCTGTATTATCTTGGGGATTTTTCTGTAGATCTAAAACTGTTCTAAAATAAGAGTTAATTCAAACAAAACAAGTTGCCTTTGCTCTTTCGTTTTTCTCCCGCATATCTGAATGAATTAGTACTTCTCACTTCTGGGGGGGTAGCCCCCAGAGAGCATTGCCCATAACTGGATATATTTTTCAGAGAAGAGAAGTGTTCTGACCTTATTTACAACTTCTTTAATTGACTGTGGTGAAGTCTAATGGAAACGTCATTATAATACAATGGGCAGAACGCTTCGTGATCTTTGTAAGCGAAATTAAACAGCTTACTTCAGTCAAATCTTGGTCGAAAGAGGTTGATAACATGGCACTTATTATAAGTCATACCCATTTTGAGAGGGGGATTGACTGGCCTAGAGGACTTGCCTGTAATACTGGGGTTGGGAGAAATAGGGTCATTTTAGTGTCTTTTCATTGGCTCAGCAATATTGGGTGGAAAAAATATGTCTATGGGCTCCAAAGCCTCTGAATAAAAATATTCAGCCAGTGGAACCAAAGCCAGTTTTTCTTACTTGCAGCTGGAGTTTTGTGTACTTATGTGGGGGGATGGTTGCAATATGCTGCAAATTTGCAAATTCACATCAATTGATATTGTATCTCCTCAAACCACTGCTAGGAGTTTGGGAGGAGATGCTCCAGGCAGGTGGCCTGAGTTTACCATTATGGTACATGACTGAGAGGACTGAAATACTCCTAGATAAATTTATATCTGTCGAGGACAGACAGAGAAATCGAAGATGCTTACATGCAGGGAGCGGAATTGTCAGAGGGTAAGTATACAAATAGCTGAGTATTTGTATAGAATACACAGCGATGATCAGAGTGGCACAGAACTTTGGACACAAGAATTGTCCCTCTTCGTTTTGCACCGGGCAGACCACACCTGAGTCCTGTGCTTGCTTCAGGGCAGCACTATTTATACGAACCACAGACAGTGACCTGTGTTAAAGGAAAGCAAGTAGGGAGATGAGAGAATTGGGAACCATAATCTTATATGAGGAAACGTGAGGTGTGTTTAGCTTGAAGGAAAGCCATGGTTTCTATTCTCAAGTTTTTTAGAGTTATTATGATGAAGAGGGATTAGACTTATTTTTGTGTGTGAAGAAGATTGGCTCTGAGCTAACATCTGTGCCCATCTTCCTCTATTTTATGTGGGAGACCACTACAGTGTGGGTTGATGACAGGTGTTAGGTCCGCACCCAGGATCTGAACCTGTGAACCTGGGGCCACTGAAGCAGAGTGCACGAACTTAACGACTATGCCATCAGGCTGGCTCCTAGACTTATTTTATGTTGCCCCACATAGGTCAAGGTAGTAATAGGTCAAAGTTATGGGAAAACAGGTTTTGAAATATGGTAAGGAGGCGATTTGTAACAGAGCTTTTGGGAGATGGGTTAGGCTATCTTACTAGGTAGTGAGATGCTTGTCTCTGCAACTTTCTAGGCAGGAGCTCAACAACTTCTTGAGAAGGGTGAAGAAGGAAATGACTCATTATGTAGCTAGGCATTGGTGCAAAGGAAGAGGATAGGAGGAATGAGAAGAGCATGGCAGGGGACTAGAAGGTGGGCTTCTTTGTCCGGAGGCCACTGTGAACAGGCAACTCAGCAACCATGACTCATGAGAGCAAGTCAACTAAGGACATCCTATTAGTCGTGGTTCCCCAGAGAACAAGTCCTAAGATCTGCAGTGGGAAAGCCAGAGACCCAGGAGAGCCAATGATGTTGTTCAGTCCAAAGGCCGGCCAGCTTGAGACCCAGGCAGAGCTGATGTTTCAGTTTAAGCCCAAAGGCAAGAAAAAAATCAAAGTCTCAGCTTGCAAGGTAGTCAGGTGAATAAGAGGTGAATACCCTCTTATTCAGGGGAGGGTCAGCCTTTTGTTCTATTGAGACCTTCAACTGATTGGATGAGGCCCACCCACATTAGGGAGAGTAATCTGCTTTACTCAGCCTACTGATTTATATGTTAAACCTATGTAAAAACATTCTCACAGAAACACCCAGAATAATGTTTTATCAACTATCTAGGCACCTCATGGCCAGTCAAATTGACACATAAAACTAATCATCGCAGATGCAAACCACTAGGAGGTGAAGGTCTGGATCAATGCAACAAGCAAGAATCCCTAGAGTGAAGGACATGTAGAGTGGATGATGGGGGAGGGAGGTGATGAGTATCAGTTATGGCTTGGACCAGCTAGGCAAGAGGGTCTGTCATTGATAATCTCAATTCCTTTCAGATATTGTGGCTGGCCACCACCCAAAGGATTGGACTAGGAGGGGGTCCAGTGGATCTGAGAAGTGAAAGGCGTACATTCTCGTGGAGCACATCACAGTATCTTAGCCCTCCTCTTACATCAACCACTGTTGTGGAGACCAGTATTACACAGGTTCATGCACGTACAACATGGCACCTCCTTGGGGCTTCTGTTGATGCCACAGTTTGGAATGCCAACAGCAAACTACACGGTACTCATGTGTGCATAAACCAGAGGAGCAGGGAGTCAATGTCCCTGAGGCCACTCTTGACCAGTGAGGAGGGGGTGGGTGGAAACTGATGGCTAAATGCTTTTCCCTTTCATTTCCCTTATGAGATGCACTTCGTAAGCCTCCTCAGAAGATTTCTCAGAACTGAACTTGAGTCTGCAGTAGTTGTGGCCAACTTGCAGGCACATTCTTCCCCACTTTACTCAGCTTGACCTTTACTACTGCTTCTGGAAATCACTTTCCAAGCAACCCCCTAGGGGCAAACCTTTGCCTCAGGCTCTGCTTCATAGGGAGGTCAGGCTAAGACACCACACCTTAACCCCCGTATATCACTCTGAAGAACCAAACTGGATTCCTTTTTGTTTTCTGACTATATTTGTCCTACATTTGTTTCATGTGTTTCACTGTTTGCATGCTTCTTCAGTTTTCTGTGCCCACACAGAAGTAAAAACTATCTAAATGGGGTAAGATTGAAGCAAGAACCATTTAGCTCAGTAGGTCTCTTTTCAATGACATTTCCACCAGCTTAAAATCATTTGTAAAATACAATGCCCCACCTTTTCTCCAGAGAGACTAGAGTTTCTAAGCTTCTGATGTCCTTTTAACGTTCTTGTCCTAATTGGGTTTAATCCAATGAATTTGTTATTTCAACCTTTTCTATCATCCAGGCCTTCCTTGCATTATTCCCAAACTCCATAAATAAGAAATATAGGATCTATCTTGAAAGTTTGGTAGCATTCTATTTTAGTGTATTCTGGTTCACATATTAAGGCAGGAATGAAAGTTTAATCTGCAAAACCTGTAAAATTAATATTTTTGTTGAAGTTTTCAGCAGTGCAGTTTAGGGGGAAAAAGGGCTTTCAATTTTTCTGTAGGTATCTTGGTACTCAACAAAAATACTGTTTACTTTATATTCACAGATTCCTTTCCAAAATCTTTGCTGTTCTCATGACAAGGATTAGCATCAAGGCTTATAGCAAATAGTCAGAAATAGAATTCCATTATGTAACTGCATAATATGGAAATTTGGAGTGAAGATGGCACAAATTTAAGATTTGAGAGATATCCAAATGTAAATGCCTCATATTTATGTGGTACGCAAAATGCCCTTTCATGGGGAATTCTCTGCAACTGAACTGATCAGCAATATATACATTTAAAACTGATGTGCTTATAGCATAATTATTATGTGTGTCATATAGAAAATAAATGCCTCTAAATGTAGTATCAAATTCTTAATGATTCCAAACTGACTTTCTCCACTAGTTCCGTACACTTGTGGAGATCTATTGACTTGAAGCTGGGAAAAGGGAGGCAGAAACTGCTTTTGAGTGAACAGGTTATACCAGCTAGAAGTGCTGAGTCAATAAAAACCAAACCCTAAAATTCATGACTCGTTAGTTGTCCAGTGAGCTCTGTGACAGTATAGTTTTAGGAATGTCAGGCTAAGAAAAGTTCATGTCAATAAAATCATAAAAATATGTTGCTTTGATACTTAGGAAAGCAATCGTAGTTTTCTGCCAAAAGTTATTATATCTAGCAATATCTAAGCTGGGTATTCTAGGCAATAAGCTGAATATTTTCTGGTGTTCTAATTAGAATAATTCTAGTTAGAATTTCCTTGGCTTAAACACTAGATTTTAAAATATTAATAAAAGCTATTTAAATGAAATTCAGAACATTTGAAATGCAAGTTTTAATTAAATATTAAATTCTAACTTAAGGGGGAAGAGCTAGTGAAGTTGGACCATTACTGTGATCTATGAATGGAAATTTAGCAGCATTAATTTTCTTCCTTCCTTCCCTCCCTCCCACACTCTCTCCTTCCCCTCCTCCCTCCTGCTGGGGGGCTTAAACAACAGAGATTTATTTTCTCACAATTCTGGAGGCTGGAAGTCCAAGATCAAGATGTTGGCAGTATTGGCTTCTCCTAAGGCCTCTCTGCTTGGCTTGCAAATGGCCACCTTCTTGCCGTGTTCTCACATGGCCTTTCCCCTGTGCATATGCATCCCTGGCATCTCCTCGTCTTCTCGTAAGGACATCAGTCCTATTGAATAGGGCCCCACCCCATGACTTCATCTAACCTGAATTACCTCTTTAAAGGCCTTATCTCCAAATACAGTCACATTGGGGGTTAGGGCTTCAACATACGAATTTTGAGGGGAACGTAATTCAGTCCATAACATATAGTCATGCACTTCATAATGATGTTTTGGTCACTGATAGACCACAAATACAAGGTGGTCCCATAAGATTAGTACCATTCAGCCAAGGTGTGTAGTAGCTATACCATCTAGGTTTGTGTAAGTACGCTCTATGATGTTTGCACAATGACCAAATTGCCTAACGACCCATTTCTCAAAACATATCCCTGCCCATAAGTGAGACATGGCTGTATATGTAAACAGGATTTTATCAATAAGGTTTTCTGTTCCCTTAAGGCTATATAATCTTCTTTAGTAAATTATAAAATTGAAGAAGTAAATGCAACAGAATTCTTCCTAAGGGAAAAAAAAAATCAATGTTCTAGATTATGTATGTTGCCATATTCATGAAAGCCCATCTTGGCTAATTTGAGAATTAGGTAAAGTTTGTTTCTGATGTTCTTCCTCTCTTCATTCATCTTTGTACCTTCTTTCAACGTTGGTTTCTCCAGTAAACTTATTTTTCCGCCAATTTTTTATTTTCTCATGGGCTCAACTATCTTTCATTCCCTATTGAGAATGTAGCTCATCCCTAGCATCTATAATCAGTGCCCACCCATTTTTTAAAAGTTGACATAAATGTTTCTATTTTTTTAACCATCTAGTACTATTTGACATTGTTGACCACAATACTCTCATTTCTTACATCAGTTTCATTTTTCATATGTATTCTGAAAATTTCCCAGATCTTTTTATCTCTAGTTCAGACCTCTGCTTAAACTCCAAACACACATGACAAATTGACTAGTAGACACTTCTGCTTGGATACCACACAGATACTTCAAATGCAACATATTCAGAATTGAGATCATTATTTCTGGTGCCTGTCCTACTCAGTCTTCACATTTCTATCTCTGTTGCCCACTCGCTCATTTCTTCTTCAGTTGCCCGGTCACGTCTTTGACTCCTTACTCTCTTCCTACATCCAATCTACTGTGTTGCATCAATTCCACAATGTGCATTTCCCAACACATTTTACATTCTCTGAAATTGTGGTGCTTCTAAAAACCAATGCTGTATCATATTTTATTAACTGGCAAGTTTTTCCTTCCTAGTGCTATATAAAATGATATATTTTAAATCAATGGAGTTTTAGATTCCATGAAATATAATAGTCACATCTAGTAGATTGTACAACCTCATATCTTTGAAATATGCCCACTTTTCTCCATTTTCTCTGCCACTTCTCAAGGTCACACTGCTATCATTTCTCCTGAGAATTATTGCAAGAGCCTCATAATGGGTCCTTCCACCTCTGGCATTGGTCAGTAGTCACCAGGGCTACCCTCCATCCCTAATTGTCTATTTGAAACTAAAATGATCTTTTAAAGTGAAATTCTGATTTTGTCTTTCCAAGACTTAAAACACTTTAATGATTTTCTGTTGCTCACAGAGTAAAAACCAGGCTCCTTACTATGGCTTACTAGCTTCTGCATCAATCTAACCTATGTGTAGCTCTCCAGCTCATCACACAACTCTTTCTTTATCACATTTTGTGACCTGTGGACTCAGTGAATTCATTGCAATGTTTCAAGAGTGACTTTTTTCTTTCCTGAGAGACTACACACATGAGATTCCCACTCCACTCCTCTTTCCCTGGCTCACTCTTATTCATCTCTCAGGTTTCAGGTTAGAGATTAGTTCGTCCATGAAATTCCCCTGACCTCCCCACATTCAGGTTAAGACACCTCTTCTATAATGTTAGCTAATTCTCCAATCAGTATTTTCCTCTGTTTGAATTGCCTGTTTGTCTCCGGAATAGGAATAAGATAAATTGTATATTTATGACTATGATTTGTATTTCCTCTGCTTCATTTCCCTTCTCCCAGTGAGAAGCTAGATCTTTTGCATATTCTTTGCCTTGGGCATTTTTGCAGGACTAAAAAAGCTTGTCTTTTGCAAAACATAAACTCACTGAAGAGATTAAGATAGAAATAACTTGAAGACAGGCTTGGAAATTAAGATTTCCATTCATTGATGCTGCAAGAAGTGGGCACTTGTTCCTTATTTTCTGAAAGAATCCAAGAAAAGTGCCAAGATTTCAGAGGCTTGCACTGTTATACCTAGGGAAGCTGCTTCCTAGATACTGGGAGCCCCCAGCATCAGCTAAAGTTCCAGGGTTCTAAGGATGATAAGATACAGGTCCATGAGAGTAGGTGACAAGAGGTGGGAGACCATAGGGAATAAGCCAATGGGACCAAATGCACGCGGCCAAATAAAAACAAAAGGGATAGCTTTGGAGATGGGCTGGGGAGCTGGATGAGAGTAATGACTGGCACTGAACTTCTTGCCAGATTGGTAAAGTGAGGACTACAAAACAGATTTAGGCTGATTAAAGAAAATTGAGAACTACTATATCTCTTGCATGGCCAAGTTTGTGGACTGAGATTCGAACTCATAATATCTGTGTCCTCCACTATGCTTTCAGAGCATTTCTTTTCTGCTTCTCTATCTTCTTCTTTATTTATTTGTCAAATGCTTTTTCTGCATCTGTTGATATGATCGTGTGATTTTTCTTTTTTATTTTGCTGATCGATGGATAACATTAATTGATTTTCGAATGTTGAGCCAGCATTGCATACCTGGGATAAATTCCACTGGCTTTTGGTATATAATTCTTTTTATAATTTTTTGGATTCGATTTGCTAATATTTTGCTGGGGATTTTTGCATCTATGTTCATGACAGATATTGTCTGTAGTTTCTTTTTCTTATGCTATCTTTGTTTTGTTTTGGTATTAGGGTAATGTTGGCCTCCTACCATGAGTCAGAAAGTAGTTCCACAGTTTCTATTCTTTGAAAGAGATTATAGAGAATTGGTATAATTTCTTCCCTAAACATTTGATAGAATTCACCGGTGAACCCAGCAAGATCTGGTGCTTTCTGTTTTGGAAGGTAATTGATTATTGATTCAATCTCTTTAATAGATTTAGGCCTTTCAGATCATTTCTTTCTTCTTGTGTGAGTTTTGGCAGATTGTGTCTTTCAAGTAATTCGTAATTTTCATTTAGATTATCACATTTGTGCACATAGAGTAAGTCAAATTGGTTATAGTGTTAATCATCAGCTCCCTGAAGCTCTGTTTATAGTTTTTCAGTATTTTTTTCCTATCTTATGTTTCATTTTGGAGAGTTTCCATTTCTATGTCTTCGAGTTTCCTAATTGTTCCTTCTGCAATGTCTAATCTGCTGTTAATCTTGTCTAGTGCATTTTTTAAATTAATTTTTAATTTTTAGAGCAGTTGTAGTTTCACAGCAAAATTGAGCAGAAGGTACAGAGTGTTGCTACATGGCCCCTCCCCTCTCCCACAGCCTCCCCACCATGAACATCTTTTTCCAGTGTGGTACATTTGTTACGATGAACCATCATTGATACATCTTTGTCAACCAAAGTCCCTAGCTTACATTATGGTTCATTCTTTATGTTGTACCTTCTTTGGTTTTTGACAAATGTATAATGACAGGTATCCACCCTTACTGTATCATGCAGAATAGTTTTGCTTCCCTAAAAATCCCCTGTGCTCCACCTAACCTTCCTATTCATCCTTTTCTGCCTGCCAACCCCAAGTCCTTGTCAACCACTGATTTTTTTATTGAGATATGATTAACATATAACATAATATTAGTTTTGGGTGTACAGAATAATGATTTGATATATGTATATATAGTAAAATGGTTACCACAATAAGTTTAGTTAATCTCTATCAACATACACATAAATTTTTTTCTTGTGATGAGAACTTTTAGATCTACGCTCTTTAGCAACTTCTAAATATACAATACAGTGATGTTAACTATAGTCACCATGCCACACACTACATCCCCCAGGACTTATTTTATATCTGGAAGTTTATACCTTTTGATCACCTTCACTCATTTCCCCCATCCCCAACCCCTTGCCCCTGGCAACCACCAATCTGTCCTCTGTATCTATGAGTTCATTTTTTTTTTTAAGATTCACATATAAGTGAGACCACACTGTATTTTTCTTTTTCAGTCTGACTGACTTCACTTAGCATCTGTTCCTCTATCTTGAGGGCTTTTCTTGTCCTCCCTCCCTCCTCCTCTTTCCCTCCCTTTCCTGTTATCTATCTAAAAGAATCTTACAATTCTTAATCCCTGAAGTAAATATTTTAAAAGATTGAAGCGATATCCAAGAGTATCCCCTGGTTCCAGACATACTTCTCCCTTACTGAATTGAATCCTGGAACAGAAAAAGAACATTAGTGGCAAAACTGGTGAAATTTGAATCTGCTCTGTAGTTTAGTTGTTAGTACAATACCAACGTTAATTTCCTAGTTTTGATAATTATACTAAAGTTACATGAGTTGTTAACATTAGAGAAGGCTGAGTGAAGAGTATATATAAACACTCTGCACTATTTTTTGAAATTTCTTTGATAAATATAGGGCTTTTAAGATTTTCTGTTAGATTTTGTATTATTTTTCTTTTTAAATAATGGCTGTGTTGGGATATAATTCACAAACCATAAAATTCACTCTCTTAAAATGCAAGAATCGTGCAACCATCACTACTACCTAATTTCAGAACATTTCATCACCCTAAAAAGAGATCCCATACCCATTAACAGTCATTTCTCATCTCCCCCCCTCCTCCATCCCATCCCCTGGCAACCACTCATTTACTTTCTGTCTCTATGGATTTGTCCGCTCTTGACATTCATATAAAAACTGTGTCTTTTTGTGACTTGTTTCTCTCAACTTAGTGTAATACTTTCAAAATCCATCAATATTATAATATTTGTCAATACTTCATTCCTTTTATGGTTGAATAATACTCCATTGTATGGATATACTACATTTGTTTATCCATTCATCGGTTGATGGGCATTGTTGGGTATATACCTAGAAATGGATTGGCAGGTTCATATGGTAACTCTACTTTGAAGAACTGTCAAAGTCTTCCAAAATGGCTATACCATTTTATATTTCCACCAGCAATAGGAGGGCTCCAATTTTACACATCTTCCCAAACACTTGTTATTGTCTTTTTAATTTTATCTCGTTGTGGTTTGACTTGCATTTCCCTAGTGACTAATGATGTGGAGCATCTTTTCATGTGCTTGTTGACCATTTGCCTATCTTTTTGGAGTAATGGCTATTCAAATCCTTTGCAAATTTTTAAATTGGATTATTTATATTTCTATTTTTGCATTGTCAGTGTTCTTTACATATTCAAGGCACAAGTTCCTCATCTGATACATGATTTGCCAGTATTTTCTCTCCTTCTGTGAGCTGTATTTTCCTGTTCTGGATGATGCCCTTTGAAGCACAAAAGTTTATAATTTTGGTGCTGTCCAATTTATCTATTTTTTTTCTTTTCTCACTTGGGATTTTGGTATCATATCTAAGAAACCATCTCCTAATCAAGGTCATGTAGATTTACTTCTATGTTTTCTTCTAAGTGTTTTATAGTTTTAGCTATTACATTTAGATCAATAATTCATTTTGAGCTAATTCTTGTATAGTGTGAAGTAGGGGTTCAAATTCATTCTTTTGCGCGTGGATATCCAGTTTCCCAATGCCATTTGTTGAAAAGACCTCTGTGCTATTTTTACAGTTTTTCTGTTAAGTATAAGATTATTTCAAAATAAAAAGTAACAAAGAAAAAGATAAGAATTTTTTTTGACTTTCAGTACTACCTCTTGGCTCTGCCATTCTGGAATCTGATCTCACCAATAATTTTAGGGAGCCCAGTGTCATGAGATATGTCCTTTTGGCAACTACAGAAGGCTATCATTATCAAGCTTCTCAAGGATACTACTGTCCACTTCACCAAGTGTCCACTGCGCCATCCCAAAGAACATAGGGAAAGAAGTAGAGAGTCTTCCATTCTCATATTATAAATTCATTCTCACAATCCTACCTCTCTGAGACTTTTGATCTATTTTTTAGTGTTCTATGAAAGCAATTCTCTAATTTCCACCTCATCTACTATAGTCCATTGTCACGTCCAAGTTTCAAAAAACCATACTGGCAGTGTATTAGGCTGTATTGCAAGTATTCTTGCCATAATAGTAAACACTGAATTATTTGAATAAATTCTCCCTTAACCAACCTATATTCTGTACTCACCCCAGTCCAAAGCAATCTCACATACATACCTAAGGATCTTGCTGGTATATATTAGCCAGCTCCTTCCTATATTTCCTTCATTTTATAACTATTTCCTTCTGTACTCTAGATTCTTTTCCTGCTCAGGATGTGCTTGACCCTGACCTTGGTTGTTGTCCTGGAGGCTGCGAGGAATGCTAGGAGCAGATGTTGAGGGGGACAAGTTTTCTACCTCAAGATATTTCCCTAAATGTTTAGATTTCCAGGCAAAGAAGGCGGCTCTCCTTTATTAGGAACTAGGTGACTTCATTAAATAAATAGTTCATTTAGTCAACAAATACTTTTGAGTAACTACCACCCCTAGGCACTCTGCTTATTTCTGTTTTCTGGAGATTCATGTCCACTGCTGGAGGTAGCAGCCTTTTTATGGGTCTGCCCAAATTCCTGAAAGAACAATTAACTAGTGATTTCATCTTTTGTAACTGAATTTAATCAGTGGTTTAAACTTTAAAGTCAATGTAGCCCTTATAGAAGAAAAGGAAATTGAATAGAAGTCTGATTTTATCAGTGTATTTTACAAGACCTTACCCCTGATCAATCTGTAGCTATTGTTAACTCAGAGTGTGTGCTGTGTGTTCACTAAGGATGTGTAACAGGAGCAAATTGGTTGAAGAAAAGAAAGAAGGACATATATAATCCATTTAACCATATAATTACTGAACTGATATGAAAAAGACATAGCAAAGCCAAGACTATCAGATATTGATAGAATGCAAGAGCTATTCAATGTTAACTCTAGAGGTGAACTAGTTTTAGAATCCTTTTTACTCTCTCACCATATTTCTAGAATTATTCTCACAAATTGAAGGAAAAGAGGTGAAGAGGGAAAAATAAATCGGTCTTTAGCCTAACCTCTATTGGAGAACCAAACAGTAGAATTAAAAAAGGGATATTTAGGGGCTGGCCTCGTGGCCTAGTGGTAAAGCTTGGCACACTCCACTTGGGTGGTCTGGGTTCCGTTCACAGGCGTGGACCTATACCACTCATCAGCTGCCATGCTGTGGCAACGACCCACATACAAAATAGAGGAAGATTGGCACAGATGTTAGCTCAGGGAGAATCTTTCTCAGCAAACAAACAAACAAACAAACAAACAAACAAAAGATATTTAACGTTATCCTCACTTTTCCTCAATAACCTAAGAAAAATGATAACAAAGAAAGAAGTCAGTATTCTTGACTCTGTTTTGACCCACAGCAATAATTTTCTCTTAGTACAGGACAGATGCTCATTTTTTTCTTGTGTATCTAAATTGGAAAGTTAATCATAACCTATGTAATAAGTGGTTCCTCTTTAGAGCCATAGGGTACATTTGTGGCTACACCTTGGAGAGTTTCAGAAGCTTTTGCTTTTAGTTGTTGTCAGGTGTAGCTCTCTTTACCACTCTGGCTCACCCTGAAGTTTTCTCTTCAACCAAATTTTGAAATTGCTGGGAGTGGAAGGGCAATAACGTTAAGTACATCAACTTACAAGGGCTGTAAATGTGAATCGCATCTCTTGCTTCATAAGAAATGATCTAATTGGGATTTTTCTTGCTTTCTTTCTCTGCAACTCTGCACACTTCTGGTTTGTGTCTTTATTCCCAAGAAAGGAATACTTTCATCAGGCTACACAACAATGCTCCAGGAAATTGAAAGCTAACTACCCCCACGCCATTTATTGCTCCTTATGTGCTAACTGAACAAATAACAGAGGGTTACAATATAGTCCCAATTAGTAGGAAGGCACAGGTTTACTTATTTATTATGGGAGAAGAAAGATGTCTGTCTAGTTCCATTGCATCTTCTAGGGTACATTCTAATTTTGCCATGCCCAGGAAATAAAAATAGCAATCAAGAGCAAGCAAGTCTACCAAAAGCTCACAGCTTTTAGAAATAAGAATTTAAGTTACTCTGCAAAAGCACACTGACTGGCTGGGATGCCGACTGAAGACAATTGGAACATGGAATCGGAAGTGGAGAAAAAAATTAATGAATATTAGTAATCATTCCAGATAAGAGGAATCAGTGACCTACCTAGGCTATTTGAAACCCAGAGCAGATAATTTGTCAACATTGCCATGTGGTCAGCAACCTCTAAGATGGTACCCAATGATCCCCGCCTCCTGGTATTCATATGCTTGTGTAATCTCCTTCCATGTTGTACCAAGGTTGGTGTATGTGCCCAACAGATCATGGTAGAAGGGATGCTAGGTACTTCCAAGATTAGGTTATTAAAAAAAGTCTTCTGTTTTGGACACTCTTTTTTTTTACACGTCAGTTGCTCTGGGGAAAGCCCTGTGGCGAGCATCCTAAGAAAAGGCCCACACAGCAAGAAACTGGAGCCTCCTGCCAACAGCTATGTGAGTGAGCTTGGAATCAGACTCCCCAGAGCCAGTCATATTATCCGAGACTGCAGCCCAGTCCAGCAGCTTCCCTGCAATCTCATGAGAGACCTTGAACCAGAACCGCCCAGCAAAGCGGAGCCTGGATTTCTGACTTACAGACACTTTGTGAGATAATAAATTCTTGTTGTTTTTAAGCTAACTTGTGGAGTAATTTGTTATGCAGCAATAAATAACCATATATACTCCTTTTATATCTGACAAGATTATTTTCAGTAATTGTGATGAAATAAAACAAGAAATAATAATGGCCAGAAAAGAAATGTAGGCAGTAAAAATTTTCCTATTTTGAACTTGCTTATATAATTGTGCCAGTTTCAAGCAAAAATCAAAAATTTGAAAAATAAAATGAATATTAAAGTATAAAAAAGGAATGAAGGGTTAATATTTTTAATTATATTAATTTTTTTCTATAATGGGAATAATTTATATCTATGTATGGCTGGTTGCAGTAATGAATACATTGCAATTTCTCTTTGGGGACTTTTGCAAATGTTGATAATTTTGTTAAAATTTCTCTAGGTACTCACATTCAATATACAGTATAGTCATATTTTTCAATCTATCTCAGCTTAGTTGTTGGAGTATTTATGACTTTAATTTTGAAAAGTTTTTTTAAACAATGTAATAGATATAAAATGGTTAAGAAAAGTCTTACCTATTGTCTTTTTCTTCTCCTGTATTATTATTTTTAACCCTGTTTGTAGTGAATCATTTCTTTTCTCTTCGTCATGTCAACACCTATAAAAAGAAGATGATATCTTGTCATCTTTCAGCCTTGTGTCATTGGAATCCTGTCTCATTTCTAGTATGTTTTCTCTGCATGTGCCAGCTTGCGTTTCTCCAGTTTCTTCTATTTTTCTTAACTATATATGATGTTGAAGACATTCGATGTTTCCAAGTAGATCTGACTATACTCATATATTGCTTCAATCACATCCTTTTTTGTTTTATAAAAATACTTCTTTGTTGAGCTTCACACTGGATCTGGTCAATGTCATTTCATGTTGGCATACATACTCAACTTAAAATTTTTTCAAGAAATTTTTTCAGAATAAGTATGAACCAGTTGCTCATATTATAGAAATAGTGTAAAACTCAAGTTTCTGTACGACAAAAAGGCACAACTATTTATTCAATAGTTTGTATTGCCAACAGTTTGAACTTGGACCATTCACTAATAGTCTTAGATAATGTAAAATTTGCTAAAACCAAAGTGTCTCAAAAGGTATAATTTAGGCAATTAATAAATTGCATACCTAATGCAATACTTTATTTTGCTGATTTGTTCTTTAGTTTTAAAATAAAAAATTAGCAATAAATAAAGAAGAAATTTCAATTTTAAAGATGGTAAAAGAGAATCAGCCAACCAGAGAAACGTTAGCAGAGGCCTTTATTTGACTACGTCAGGCAGGAGAAGGCCACCAGGGGTGGAACCACGCCCCTCTATCCCCACCTCCCACCTCCTGTATACACTAATAGGCAAAACCTAGCACCTTCCCCACAAACACAAACATAGAATCACCCCATCATGGTGATTCCTCTCCATCTGTAAAAATGGGACTTTCTTCAGCTCAGAAATATTTTCATCTATTGAAATGAGTTTTTCTTCTGTTCCAATTTTTACTGCTCCTTCCTCTGCAATTCCTACTACCCATGTTGTCAAATAGCTATTGTCTATTTTCATATCTCTCATCCTCTTTCTCATTTTTTTTATTTTTTAATGTTTTCCTTCTGCATTCTGAGGAAAAAAATCTCATTAATAATAACCCACTTTTCTTTCAAACTTTCTGCACTGTATATTGTCCCACTGCATTTCTTTCATTCTGTCTTTATCTCATAATCTTCCTTGTAATTTCTGCTTGACTTTTGGTCATCCTTTTATTTTGATATTTTGTCAGATCATTTCATATTTATCATATTTATCATGGCTTGCTCACAAATCTCATTTTTATAGAATTTTGCATGACTGCACATAATTTATTCCTTCTTATACATGCCTTATGAAAGTATGCTCCATAAATGCTAATGTCTCCTTTTATTTTTGAGAAATTTTGGTGGGCCATATGTCAATCTGTTGTGGGGTTTAGCCAGGTTTGGTATTTTCTGTTAAGCAGAGTGCGTGGGTTCACCATGGATTTTCAAAATGTGTACCTGAGTGGTTTAGAATTTTCCTCCCAGAAATTTATATGATTAGCTTAGTGATTCATAGACCCAAAAGAAGAAAGGTTAGTTCCAGACGTGTAAGTGATCCCAGTAGAAATTTCCACTTTGTCTAACTTCTCCTCTGTGTTTGACAAAATTGTTCTACAAGAAGGCAATTTTCTTTTGGGGCCGTTAGGTCAGAAACAGTGTGAAGGGACTGAGATTTTACCCTATTTTACAAGCTAACATTAGCCTGCCACAGTTCTTTAGATAAAGATACAGATATATATGTATGTGCATATGTGTATGTATGTATATACATCTCTCATCTCTATTTCCATCTCTCTCTCTCTCTCTGTCTCCATCTTTCTCTCTACCTCTATCTTTATCTATTGACCACCGCTGGGTCAAAGAAAGAGACCATTATTACTCATAGCAAAAACAGCAGCCAGAGCAGCATCTTGCATCAAATTGCCATGTTCCAATACCTATCAGGGTGATGTGATAAGGATTGAATGATACACCTGGTTTAGGAAATAAACTCTAAAATTGGGAGACTCTGAGTTTTTATGGGACTGCTGGAAGAAGATATTCCTCAGTACCTTGGAATGTAAGCAAATCTCCTCTAAGGGAGTTGGGGGAGAGGCATCTCTGGATCTATTACCCTGGAATATAAGCAAATGTCTTCAGAGAGAGAAAGACGGTTCTATCTTTACTACTCTGGAACATCTCAGGAAAGTACATCTTAAATCTCTCCAGAGGGAATACTATCTCTATCTTCCAAGGTTGTTTGTTACTTAACATCTGTTTTGCTCAGATGGCCCTGAGCATGCGGGAATATGAGAAATCCACGGAGAATTGTCTCCCAAGAGGAGCCTGGTCTACATCCTAGTACGTGATGTGGCCTTCTCTGGACTCCTTCCCAGCACTAATACCTGTTCCATCAGGTCTTATCTTGGCTGTCCTCAGAGAAGCCCTGCCATCTTCCTGAATGTCTGTTTCTTATACCTATTTGAATCCTTAAGCCACAAGAAGAGTTGCTTTTAAAGTCTGATGACATGTTGTGGTTAAACACATCTTAGAAGGATGTCAGTACCATGATCTCATTTCCCCTCCAGCCTTGGTCCTTGGAACTAAATCAAGCAAAAATCTCTTATTATCACTTCCCAGGGATATGCCCTGCTTTTTCAGAAAATGGAGTTGTGTACTTAACTTTGACCTGTGTGTACCTTCTGATTTTTAAGTTTCTATTTGCACTACATTTCTAGCAGAAATTCTTCTAAATATAAGGCACATGAGCGGTAGACTTCTTTAGGTTCTAATTCCAATGCATCATCTTTTTAACCTTTCATTGAGATTTGGTATAAGAATGGAAGGAGTTATAGGCCTGTTCTCACCTCATCATTTTAGCTAGAATTCCTTTAAGCGTTACAAAAATGGTTTATATCTTAAGAAAAAAATAATCTCCTTAAAGAAAATACTAGACATTTTTCTTATTGCATTTCTGTTTTCTTTAAAAAACAAACTCTCAATTTGTTCTCAGTAAGACTTGCAGATTGGATTAAATTCAATAGTCACTGATTATTTACTACATTTAGGTGATATAGGCTCTATACTTATAAATATTTATAATATGTTCCTTGTATGCTTGTAGGCCAAAATACAAGAATAAATATGTAATTCTATTAAGTTTGGAAACACCTTTTCAATGGAAAAGAACAACAACACTGGAGAGCAAACTTAAGTATATTGAAACTTCAGATCTTGAGCAAATGAAGACAAAATTCAGACCATTCTACATGGAGCAAATAAGTGGAAGTTTTAGGATAGTACTTATGTCTAGAGCATGAGATTTAGTTTTTGATTTATTTAACAGCACCATTTGTTTATTACATAATAATAAATTCACAGTAGACACATCAAAAGAACATTTATGTATAAACTACAAGAGATTGTTATTGGAGATTATAACCATATTATCAGCATGTAATATCATTTTGGAATACAAGTATGATGGATACCATTAATGTATAATCTGAATAGAAATTGTAACTTATAAATGTTCATATTTCTTTAGTAGTGACAATTAGAGATGTTATTGCTGTGTTATTGCTAAAACAATGTTCTCATTTTAGAAGATTTAGTTTCTTACAAAACTTTCAATAATCTTGCTATTTTATATCTTTAAGGTTTATTTGCCCTTTAAGTTGCATGTTTAAAAATTCTTTTTCTCTGAAGTCACAATAGCCTCAGAACAAAGCTGTATAAAATTCTATGAACTAACTGGCAATTAAATCCTAACATATTTACCACGGTGGTAACAAAGTGCATAGATATAACAAAAACACATTATACATGGGATTATACATTTGGGAATTCTTGTGTGGGCTCATTGGAAAGTAATTTGGCTCAATTCCTTTTTCTCTCACAAGCATACAACTGCATATTTTAGCATTTAATAAGAATGCTCCACAAGTTAAATAATTTTTCTACACAAAACAATCTAAGTGATAACAATGACTAAATGTATCAATTTATTAATGAGATATTTGCATTAAATGAAATAAATTTAGTTGATTAAGTCTAACCAGCAATAGCCTTGTATCTCACTTTCCTTCCTCAACAAGACAAAGACTGAAAGGAACATTCCTTCAAAGTTGCAGACAGACTTCCTCAATTTTTCTTTATATATTTCTGTAGAAAGAGGAAGCAAAGGGAAGTGTATTTTATTTGTGCCTGGTATATCTCAGGCTATCTCCAAGGGATTTGCATATGAAATCTCATTTAATCCTTTGATGTGTCTACATTATTATACAATCTTACAGACCAGGAAACTGAGACTAAAAGAGGCTGGTCAGCCCAGCCAACCTAGAAAATGGAAGTCATCCTAGATTCCTCCCTGAAGTTTCCCCTGCATGCAAACAATTAGATTCTATCTATTTTTATCTCTTCAATATGTTTTAATCCCTATTCTCCTTGTTATCTCTGTCTATACTCTGCTCATTAGATTTTTATCTTATTCCATCTGGTGTAATGCAATGGCTTCCTATCTGGTCTCTCTGACTCCAGTCTTCATCCTCAAACCAACCACTAAAAATGTTGGTAGAGCACTTTATTTAAAATACAAACAAAAAAATGCCATTTCCTTTCTTACAACCCTGGAGTATCAAACCCAATACCATAAGCGTGGCATACAAGGACTTCCACACATGGCTCCTAACAATCTTTCTACAACTCTCTCACATTGTGTGCTCTAATAAAACAGAAACATTAGGAGTTCCTGTTCAATGCTACTTTATGCTTTCTCTTCCTATTCACTTGTGCAACAACGTTTATTCTCACATTTCTGTACTTAGATAATTCTTATTCTTCCATTTAGATGTCATCCTCTTCAGGAAGATGTTGATTCTTTTTAAAACGAAATGTTTCTCCTATACACTTCCATAGCATCCTGTGAATAGCTCTATAAACACACATATTAATTATACCAAATTATTATCTGAAAATTCTACGTATAATTGAAAATCCATGTTATTTAGAAATGTACAGTTTTGGCAATAAAAATTATTCATTGTGATTTTGCTTTTAGAAATCAGCATGGCCTTTAATAGGATTCCCTCTGGGTTCAGTAAATTTAGGCCTCTGACTACCTTTTGACTATTTGAATAAAAATGTCAGGGGTCAGCTCCATAGCATAGTGGTTGAATTTGGCATGCTCCTCTTCAGCAGCCCAGGTTTGCAGCTTCAGATCCTGGGCCCAGACATACACAACTTGTCAGCCATGCTGTGGTGGTGACCCACATACAAAATGGAGGACGACTAGAACAGATGTTAGCTCAGGGCAAATTTTCCTCAGCAAAAATATGTCAATAATTCATAAAATTAATAAATCATTAGTTCCTTTACACAAAGACAAATCCAAGTTACTTTAATTTTTATAATTATGGAAAATTTTACAAATTTTCTTAAAATATTAAAAATGTCTTTGATTCTTCAAATATTTTTTCCAGTTTATATTTATGTTAAAACTCAATATCTAGAGTGTAATTTTAAAAACAGGTCTTTTTGTTTGGATGTGGGATCAGAAGTCAACAGGTCCCTTTGCCTCTTGTGGTCACACATGGAGAACTTTAGGGGAACCACAAGATTCCACACACACAAAGCTGTTTGAGAATTATTGACTTATTGCAGCCTTCACACTTTCTCTTTAGATTATAATGCAGTTTAAAATAAATTTATTTTTATTTTTTAAACACTGTTCTTTATTTTGTAACAGTTTAACACGTGGTTTACATAAACTCAGCCTCATTCTTTAAAGAAAATGTATGGGGGTGATGTCAGCAAGATGATAGACTGGGAGGCTGCCAGCCATCATTTCCCTATGGAGATACCAAATAAACAACAATAAATGGACTGAAATACCTTTGTGAGATCTCTATAAACCAGTTAAAATGCTCTAGCCACAAAGTGAATACCTAACCAAGAAAAAATTGCAGTAAAAGCAATAAAAAATTCCCTGACATTGGCTCATCTTTGCCCCACTCCCTCCCCAGCACAGGGTGAGTGGTTGGGAGGAGGCTGCCCATTTCCTAGCTCCTTACACAGGACAGAAGGTCAATACCAGAACTTGCTCACAATGTTCTAGGGTTTTAAGGGGGTGCCCTAGGCACTGTTTTCTGTCTCACATGACCTGAGGACTAATTGTAACAGTCACATAGTTTGGGTATTAGGGTGGAGGCTGCTGAAAGATACAGCAGTCACCATGGGGCATTAGGGCTACAAGAGGTCTACAGACACTTGGACACCTGGAGATAAGAGATTATAGGCAGAGAAATACAGCAAAAATCTGAAGATTCAGAGAAAAAACAAGGGTGAGACTCTTTGGAAAATTAACACATTTAAAGCAGTCATAGAAGGAACTTAAATAAAAACACATAAACAGGCCCAGTGATGCTGCATTACCAAAAACCTTTGAGAGAACCATGAATCTTTAAGCCAGACCGAATAGTGAAGTTCTTCCTCTGCACAAAGTTAGTCTGTAAGGACTGGGAAAGATGACTGGTTTTTCAAATACCCAAATCTCAACAAAAAATCACAAAACACTTTAAAACAACTGTCTTAAATATGTTCAATGAGCTAAAAGAGAACATGGACACACAACTAAATGAAACCAAGAAAAAAATGCATGAATAAAATGAGAATATAAACAAAGAAATAGAAAAGATAAAAAGAGTCAAATAGAAATTCTGTGCTAAAAAATACAATATCTAAATTTAAAAAATACCCAGAGGGTTAAACAGCAAATTTGAACAGGCAAATGAAAGAATCAGCAAACTTGAATACAAATCATTTGAAATTATCAAAATAGAGGGAGAAAAAGAAAAAAGAATGAAGAAAAGTGAACAGAGCCTGAGACTTATGGAACATCACTAAGCAGACAAATATATTCATCATGGGAGTCCCAGAAAGTGAAGAGGGAAACAAAGGGGTTGAAAGCTTATTTGAAGAAATAATGGCCAAAAACTTCCCAAATTTGAGGAAAGAAATGAATATACATATACAAAACGCTCAATGAACTTCAGGTAGGATAAACCCAACAGAACTTACACTGAAAAAAGTTATAATCAAACTGTTAAAGATCAAAGAGAGAATCTTGAAAGCAGCAAGAGAAAAAGTGACTCATCATGCATAACAGAATCTCTATAAGATTATCAGTGGATTTATCAGCAGAAAGCTTGCAGGTCAAAAGACAATGAGATGTTATACTTAAAGTGCTCAAGGAAATAAAACTATTAACCAAGAATATTATATCTGGCATAACTGTGTTTCAAAATCAAAGGATAAACTGAGATTTTCCCAGATAAGTCAAAGTTGAAGGAATTTATTAACACTAGACTTGCCCTATAAGAAATGCTAATGGTAGTCCATCAAGTAGAAATAAAAACATTTTACACAGCAACTCAAAGTCATATGAAAACATAAAGTTCTCTGGCAAAGGCAAATATATGAAAAATTTTAAAATTTATTTTATAATTTTGGTTTGTAACTTCTCTTTTAATTCTTTTATAGGATTTAAAAGAAGAAAAGCATGGGGCTGGCCCCATGGCGGAGTGGTTAAGTTCTCATGCTCTGCTTCAGTGGCCCAGGGTTTTGCCGGTTCAGATCCTGGGCATGGAACTAGCACCACTCATCAAGCCATGCTGAGGCAGCATCCTACATTGCAGAGCCAGAAGGACCTACAACTAGAATATACAATTATGTGCTGTGAGGCTTTAGGGAGAAGAAGAAGAAAAAAGATTGGCAACAGATGTTAGCTCAGGTGCCAATCTTAAAAAAAAAAAAGAAAAAAAGCATAAAAATAACTATAAATCTATATTAATTGGAACAGAATATGTAAAGATATAATTTGTGACATCGATAACCTAGAGGGGGTAGAGCTATAAAGGATTAGAGTGTTCGTATGCAATTAAAGTTAGTTGAAAATAGATTGTCACAGCTTTAAGATGTTTTATGTAATCTCCATGAAAAACACAAATAAAACATCTATATAATATACCAAATAGGAAATGATAAGGGAATTACAACGTCACTATCAAAAAATCAACTAAAAACAAATGAACGTAATAAAGGAGGAAATGAGGGACAAAAAAGCTAGACATACATATGCACATTGCACAACAATGTGACACTTTTGAACTGTACACTTAAAAATGGCCAGGATGGTAAATTTATGTGCATTTTACCACAATTAAAGAAAATGATGTACAGATCCGTAGACTATATTAAACAGAATAACTACCACCTTATTTATATATCTTCTAAATAATTTAATACAATTTGCAAAAACCCTAAACAATATTTAATAATTATGACAAACTACTTCACAACAGTTTGGAGGTCTGTAATATATTTTTGTTTCCATTTCACCTGGGAAATCTATAACTGTTCTTCAGATGCTGTGAACTTCTTTATGGCCATTTGAATTTGACCTTTTACTTATGGCATTCTGCATTCTGACTGTTTTCCTTTATTCATCGCTTGAACATTGAGTTATCTTTCTCACCTCTTTCTGCTTATCTATATCACTCACTTGCCACTTCAAAATATTTGACTTTAAATTACCAGAAAATTTTCCTTTGTGTCTGACTAAATGTGACAAACATGGCTGTCCTTAGGTCCTCCAACTTTTGCTATGACATGTTTTCACTTCTAATTAATCAAGTATCTTCTTATTTTTATTAACATCTCCCTTGATATGTTGTTTATAAGTGAACTCATTTCCCAATGGTTGGGGATTTAATATTTTCCATTTCTGTTGATTTCTAGCTTAATTCCAGTGCTGCAAAAGAATATACTCTGCATGTTTTCATTACGAAACTCCATTTGAAACTGTTGAGACTTTATGAACCAGATAACGATTAATTTTTGTAAATGTTCCATGTGAACTTGGAAAACAATATACAGAGATTCTGCAATTGTTGGATCCGTGCACTGTATGTTAACAAGGTTCATTTTGTTAACTGTGTTGATTGAATTTCCTGTTTTTTCCCTACTTGTTATATTAGTTATTGACATGAGTGTATTAAAAATGTGATTGTTGATTTGACTATTTAACTTTGATTCTGTCAACTTTTTCTTTATATACTTGAAATCACATTATTATTTATGTACAGAGAAATTTATAATTGTTTTAGTTTGCACATGATTTCATTCTGTAGTTATTACAAAGTGTCTCTTTTCATATCTAGTAGTGACTTTTGCTCTAATGTCTACTTTGAAATTTGGATACCCTCACCACTTCTGGATACTGTTTCCATCCTTTTTTCTATGGGGATATGTGTGTGTGCACACATGTGTATGTGTGCATATTTTTAAACCTCATAATAAATTATCATAATTACTTTATACAATTCACACCCCTGAAATTTACCCACATAATCATTCTTTCTTTTGCTGTTTATCTGATGCTTCATCTTTGAACTTTATCTGGGATAAATTTTCTTCTGAGAACATTTAACACAGATTCATTTAATACAAGTGTCTTTGTGATATGTTTTGTCTGCTTTTATTTTTCCGAAACAGTCTTTGTTTCAATCTTATTTGTAAATGATATTTTATTCAGCATAGAATTTTAAACTGGCAATAGTTTTATTTCAGCACTATTAAAGTATAATTCTGTTGTCTTCTGTCTTCTTTTATTTGTCTTGACGAGTCAGCTATCAGTCTTATTTCTATGCAAACTTTTAAATATTTCTCTTCCTCATTTATTCTCAGAAATTTTATTATTATACATTTGTAGCAGGTTGAACAGTGTCTTCCCTAAAATTCATACCCACCCAGAACTTTAGCATATGACCTTAATGGGAAATAGGGTCTTTGCAAATGTAATTAGGGAAAGGATCAAGATGAGATCATATTGGATTAGGGTAGATCTTACATCCAATGTGAACGTCCTTAGAGACAGAAAAGGGCTCACAGAGGCAAAGAGAAGAAGTCCATGTGAAGGCAGAGAAGAGATCCTAGTGACGAAGCTACAAGCCAAAGAACGTCAGAGAATTGCTGGGAGACATCAGCAACTAAGAGCTCAAGGAAGGATTCTTCTATAGAACCTTCAGAAGGAGCATGGCCCTACTGATACTTTGATTTCAGACTTCTGGTCCCCTAACAGCGAGGGAATAAATTTATGTTGTTTGTTTTTTTGGGGTCTTTTTTTTGAGGAAGATCATCCCTGAGCTAACATCTGCTGCCAATCTTCCTCTTTTTGCTGAGGAAGACTGTCCCTGAGCTAACATCCGTGCCCATCTTCCTACACTTTATACGTGGGACACCTACCATAGCATGGCTTGCCAAGTGGTGCCATGTCCGCACCTGGGATCCGAACAGTGGGCTGCCAAAGCAGAACATGTGCACTTAACCGCTGTACCACCGGGCCAGCCCCTAAATTTATGTTGTTTGAAGCCACTAAGTTTGTGGTAATTTTTTATGACAGTTCTGGGAAAGTAATACAATGCTTAATTTGTGCTTTTTTTTTTTTTTAAAATATATACGTGTTTTCTAGTTGGAATATGTAGTACTTCTTAAAACTATAGTTTAATGACTTGCCATTCTGTTATTTTATAAAATAAAATTCATTTGTCTTATAGTTTAATGACATTCTGAGCCATTCTCTTCTTTTACCTTTCTTCTCAATCTGGGACCAATTGCACATAAGTTAGACATTTTCACCATATCTGCGTAAGAGTCTTAAACACCTGTATTTCCTGTATATTGTATCATTTGTGTTCTCTGTGTTTCACTCTGGATAATTTAATCTGGTAAATCTTCCAGTTAATCAAATCTCTCCTCATTTGCCTAATTTTCTATTAAACTCATCCATGAGCTTTTAATTTCAGTTTTTACATTTTTTAGTTTTGAGTTTATCCTTGGCCCCTTTCTGTAGCTTTATAGCTTTCAGTACTCTGTCAAAACGCTTAATCACATATCTTAATTCCTTGGGCATATAAAGCTAAATCGTTTCAAAATCTGTATGCCATCTCCTTTTTCTGGATCCCCTGTGCCTGTGTTTATACATCATGCTGTTTCCTTTGGTTTTTACCAACCTGGTCTTTCCTTCTCATATGCCTGACACCTTTGACTGAGTGCTGGACATAGTACAGGAAACAACTAGAGATCATTTGAGGCTCTGGATGATACTATCTTTCTCCTGGGAGGAATGATGTCTGCTTCTGGTTGGCTGTTACTTTAGGAACAGTTGTAGAATCCGATAACCTCAATCCAATCAACCCTTGAGAGGATGCAAAACCAGCTTTGAGGTTTTGCTATTGAATTTCCAGATCAGTCTTTCCTAAATGTCTTCCTTATTGGGCTTACCAAAACCATTCCTTACTGGTGGCTCTAAAATTCAGTTTTTCTCCTTGTAGTTCCATAAGTCTTTCAAAACCTATGGTCAGCTTCTCAGTCTCTTAGTACCTGCTTCAGATTCAGCAGAAACATCTGGAGGAAAAGCAGCCCCAGATGCTGGGTTAACTTCTCTGAGTTATCTTTTCTCCTGCTTGATGTGTTCAAAATACATTGTATAGTTTGTGCTGGTTTTCTGGTTTCTCTCAACCATCTCGTCTGCCAATGCTTGAAATGAAACTCCTGCCTTTCCATTTTCATATAATTTTTGTCCCTATCACCTACATGGCTAAGGGTTTTACTTTACATTGCCCAAAATTAATTAATGTGATCTACTTAGAAAAAGGATAAAAGAACGTCAATCATTTCAGACTTTATCCTTTAGCAATCCTAATGCTCTGGTATTTCAGTTTTTTTTTTTTTTTTAATCACACTCACGTCCATCTAAATGGAAGGAAGAAATATAGAGCTTTATTTTTTCCACTGGTAGGAATTATACTATCCATGCAGGAAGCAGAAAGAATTATAGTTTGTTATTTTTGTTGCTAATAGAGTAAGAATTTATTTTTTCCTCCTGCTCTATCCATGGTAAGTTTATCAAGGACAAGAGCTGTATCTTAATGTTTCTTTTTACATATTAGTCATATAATAAGTAGTTGTTAGATGAATACATAAATGAAATGAAAACTGAGCCAGTGCTACATGCTGAGAGCACCTCAGTGGTATTTTAAAGAGTTCCAGGGACTAGCCTGGTGGCGTAATGTTTAAGTTAGGCATACTGTGCTTCAGTAGCCTGGGTTTGGTTCCTGGGTGTGGGCCTACACCATCTGTTGGCAGCTGTGCTGTGGCAGAGACCCACATACAAAATAACGGAAGATTGATAACAGATGCTAGCTCAGGGCGAATCTTCCTCAACCAAAAAGAGGAACATTGGTGGCAGATGTTAGCTCAGGGTGAATCTTCCTCAGCGAAAAAAAAAAAAAAAAAAGAAAAGAAAAGCAGTTCCAGAGCACAAGGATTTGGAGGTTATTTGATTGCTTTTGAAATGCTACCCATAAAGAGGAAATATTTTCCTTTCTATTTTGAAATAAAAGAGAAATCAGAAAAACACTAGATACTCCGAGAATTAGAACATTTGATATTTGCCATGTGCTCAGTTACCTCATGTATGTGATATGTTGTTAATAGGAAAGATTTTTTTCTCTCCTTGGGATCAATGAAAATTATATTCATTTTCAAAATATGTTAGGCATTTATTTACTTCCACATCTTGATTTCATAAGGCATATGGTCACAGAAGGAAAGAGAATTTTCTTAAAGTTTTGGGTAGGTTAATATATAACTTTATGTCAACAGAGTTATACAAACTTTGCTGAATACAATCTTGCTGTGTGTACTTTAGTAATAAGCAGGAATGTCTGACATCCACTAAGCTGATGAGAATAATGTATTCGAAAGTACAAGAAAAGAATAAACCTAAGACATTAGTCTGAGCAGAATTTACTTTGCTAATGTCCTACATATAGGTTGCTAAGCACACTCTAATGCAATCAAATAAAAGAACATTATTTCCAACCTACTCACAATTCAATTCATTTGTTATTTTAAAATCTTCAAATCAGAATTTGGAATGCACTGACAGGCTTAGGGATAAAATTATGGTGTTCTATCATTTCTTAGAGAACAGAAAAAATTCTAAAACATGACGGCATTTTGTTAAATGACACAGTACCCCACTTAAGCTTAGGCTTGGATATATTAAGTCAGTTATTAAAGGTAGATTTATGATAACCACGCTGCCTTACACACTCGAATTATCTTTTATGTTGTGTTTCAACTTCCCTTCTACTATGATATGTGAGTCAATGTTTATTAAATGACAAAGGAACGCAAGGACAGAAAGCCAAGGTATGTAGTAACTTGGGGTGATGAAAACATGACCTGAGATTTTCCCTAGGAATACGCTTACCTTAGATGGCATACTTGAAGCAAAGAACAAGCCTTTGGGCATTAGCGATCCCAAATTAAAATGAAAGATAAACCAGATGATTTTAATCTTCTCTCTAGCTTTGCAATTCTAATATCCAATTCTATTATCCGCAATAAAATTCCTTCCCTGAATATGTATGTCATCTAGTCAAATTTTTAAAATATTTCTTTTTCCATAAGCCCTACATTGATGCATATTCTACAAAACTTTATAAACAGGAAGAAAAAACACCTTTTGTTGGTCTTATGTTTATTTTTATTCTCATGAGTAATGAACACAAATAAATAAAATGACAATCTGTCTCTGAAACTTCTTGTCCATATTCACTTAACCTGGGATAAATGAATTTAACCATAATGTCCATATTCATTTAACCTGGGTTATTAATAAAAACATCAAATCCATCAAGAAAGATATTCTGATTTCTTTCCATAAAAATTATATTTGAGATAATTATAATCATCTCAAGTATTTCCATACGAAGAATAAAACAGTAGCAGAGATTACATAAATAGGAACTTATTCGAGCAATTATCTACTTGACTTTAAACTGCAAAAACTATTATTTTTTCAGCCAAATTATTTTCTTTTATTTATGGGCCATGTAATTGTCACAGACTAACTTTTAAACACTCACCAACTGACAGAAGATAAAAATAATCTGGAAGCATATAAGGTGCCAAATGAAGCTGGTTTAGAAAACTTCCTAATTTCATAGGAAATTATTTTATACTGTGATATTAAGAGCAGCTTTTAGGTGGCAAAATTGTATTGAAAACTTATCTGAGGAGATGTGTAAGAACTTTTGTGGCAAAATATTGAAGGAACTTTTATATTTATGCCTGTGCAGATGGCAACCAAAGTCCTTAAGGCTGAGGGAAGAATCTTCTAGTTCTTTCTTTTATGATCAAAATTCTGCTGTCCCGTTTTTGAGTAACTGTAAAGTACTTGAGAACACAGTTGCTGTCTTCATCTCTTAGAGCAAGCAAATGCAGTGTAGGGTGTTGTTTTTCAAATTTGTTAGCCTCTGAACCGTCCCTTCAAAGGAAAACATACCTAAAGAATACATTATCATGCAGCTGAGGGTGGAACTGCTCTAGTTGGGGGCCCTGAAGGACTCAGAGTGAACCCTAGGGGTTGTCAGGTGACGCACAGGTTGAAAACCATTAGTAGAATTGAGAGATCTCGCTTTAGAATCAGACAAACATCACAGTTTAATACCAAATTTGCCACTTTCTAGGTGTGTGATCTTGGATGCAATATTTAACTGCTCTGGCCTTTAATTTATTTGTAATAGGTTGTCTTCACAAAAGGCTGCCATCAATATCTATTATCTCTTTACATACATGCTGCTCATCCTGTCAAGAGGCAGAGTCTGTTTCTCCTCCCTTTAAATCTGAGTCGGCTTTGGGACTTGCTAGATTAATAAAACATGCCAGAATGGATGCTGTGCCAGATCTGGATTAGATCTTAAGAGTTTAGGCAGTGTCTGCCTTCACTGTCCTGGAGCCCTGGGGCCCCATGCAAGAAGTCCAATTACCCTGCTGGAGATGGAGGCCGTCCTGCTTCCATTGATTTCAACCATCCCATTTGAGACACCAGATATATGAATGAAGCCTTCTGGGGTGCAGCCATATATGTGACCCAGTCATCACCAAATGGAGCAGAAGAACTGCGGGACTGAGCCCAGACGAGCTACAGAATGGTAAGTACCAATATATCATTACTCTTCTAAGTCTCAAAGTTGAGGGTGGTTTATTATACACCAAAAGAAAAAGGAAATATTCTTCATCTATGAACTGGAGATAATTATAACTAGTTGGGAACGTTATTGTAAGAATTTGAGATTTTTACGTAAAGTAACTGGCCAATATAGATCCTTAATTCTTATTTTTCTCCCTTTTTCTTCCTTCAGTTACTTTTTCCCCTATCATCCCAACTCTAATGCCTCAGATGTTGACAGAAATGGGAATAATTTTGATTAGAGGGAGAACACATATACACTTGAGGAGAAGGGAGAAATCCGGAAAAGACCAGTTCCTCTTTATCCAAGCCTCCCTTCTCACTTGCCAATCATCACAAATCTCAGCTGTAGGAAGACAGAGCATCCTCATTCAAGTATTATGGTCTCTTAAAGGGTCAACACCTCTGTATCACATCTGTGCTGAGTTACTTGGAATATGAACAAAGGAGTAGAAGGAGGGGCCTCAGATGATCCCCACAATTGCTCATTAAGGATAGTTGGAGGCTTAACTTGGTGTGGAACCAAAGAGACTTCCATACGCTGAATCCTGAAGTTCCACAATTACTCCAGTAATCCCAGGAGTAACTGAAAGTTCTTTATGTTGGTGACGAACCTCATGCCAAAACTAAGCTGAGTACTGGCCCTGGGACTGAGTATGCGGAGAAGCAGAGAGAGCTGAGGCGCTCGTCTGAGGCCCTGGCTTTCTCTGCACACGGGAGGAATGTTCTCAGGAACAGCGAGAAGCATCTCACTTCAACGTCAACTCTGTCCTGCTCCAGCTTCCCAATTCCACGACTGTGGAGAATTATCTGGACACATAGACGTTTTATCTGGACACATAGCGTGTGAAATCTTTTTTATTCTCTGCTTGTTTACGTCCTGCCATAAACTCCCGCACACACAGTACATATGGAATGATTAAGGACAGGTTAAGTATGCATTTTTAAAAATTATTCTTTCTGGAATAATTACCTAACAAGTGGCCCTGCTAAGGCACAATATTAAAAAGCAGTGCTTCTTTGGAAACAGTTATTTTTAAAAACAGCTTTGTCCTTCATAATGTGCTTTACTAAAAGCCTTCGTTGTCCATTTGGATAGCCGCTATCTTGCTTAGCTTGCAGGAGTTGCTCTCACAAGCTAAAACATTAATGACATACAGTACATTCCCGCTCATTTGCAAGCTTTTCGAGTAAGTAATAAGGTATTTGCTCTGTGATTTCAATTTCAAACTATGGCCTTACAACTTCTCCGTAAATATTTTCTTAGTAAAGTTGTGCAAGAACGTAAGCATCTGTTATGCCCGTCAGTAAAATATTTGCACTTGAGTAATACTATAGGTGATAGAATCCAGCAAATTTCTGCATTGAAATTTTCATTCGCTCACACCATTTTTCTAGGAAGGCAAGTCATAGTGGAAGTCTCGATAATTTAACTGAAAGAGATACTGCTTTTCTAAGAAAAAGGGCCTGTTCCAGATGTGATATATGGCTGGGTTATTAGACATTTTGGTTTGCCCAGGACAGGTCTGGTCTATGTCAGATGTCTTGGCATAATTATTACTAGTGCTCCCTTTCATTCATGAAAGTATAGAGGACGTGAACAGTAAATTACGTAGTCATCCAATATATAACTCTAGAATTTGATCAAGATTAACTACAAACCATATATGAAGGTCCATGCTCACAAATGAGATCTTGGGCTTAAATCGCAGTAAATTCCTCTAAAGTTAAGCATTCCTTGGGCAACAATATTTGCAAATCATATATCTGATAAGAGGTTAATATCCAAAATCTATGGGGAATTCATACCACTCAGTGGAAAAGGAAAAAATAACTTGATTAAAAAATGGACAAAGAAATTGAATACATATTTTTCCAAAGAAAGCATAAAAATGGCTAACATGAAAAGATGTTCAACATTTCTAATCACCAGGGAAATGCAAATCAAAACCACAATGAAATATCACCTCACATCTGTTAGGATGGCTAACTTCAAAACAGAGAAGAGATAACAAGTGTTGGTGAGGATGCAGAGAAAAGAGAACCTTATGCACTGTTGATGGGAATGTAAATTGGTGCAGTCATTGTGGAAAATGGTATAGAGGTTCCTTATACAATTAAAAATAGAACTACCCTGTGATCCAGCAATCCCCCTTTGGGTATATATCCAAAGGAAATAATATCTCAAAGAGGTATCGGCACCCCTATGTTCATTGCAGCATTATTCACAGTAGCCAAGATATGGAAACAACCTAAGTGTCTGTCAAGAGATGAATGGGTAAAGAAAATGTGGTATATGTATGTACAATGAACTATTACTCATACTTCAGAAAGAAGGAAATATAGAAAAGATTGTCCTGTCCTCATTGAATGACCTTGACACCCTTGTTGAAAGTCAATTGACCATATACACTAGATTTATATCTGGGCTTTCTACTCTAGTCCATTAGTCTGAATGTTTGTCCTTATGCTAGTACTATACTGTTTCGATAACTTTTGTAGTCTTTCATAGCTTTGTAGTATGTCTTGAAAACAGAAAGTGTGAGCACTGTAACTTTGTTCATATACAAAATTAACGATTCGAGGTCTTTTGAGATTCCATATAAAAATTGAGATAAGTCCTTCTATTTCTGCAAAGACTGCCCTTGGAATTTTGACAGGGATTGCTTGGAATCTCTAGATTGCTTTGAGTAAGATAGTCAACAATATTAGGTTTTCCAATCCATAAACACAGTGATTTATATCTTCTTTAATTTATTTCAGCAACGTTTTACAGTTTTCAGTGTACAGGTTCTGGACTCCTTGGTTACATTTATTTAAAATACTTTATCTTTTTATATGACATTGTAAATGGAATTGTTTTCTTGATTTCCTTTTTTTGATTATTCATGCTAGTATACGGAAATGCAAGTGTTTTTGTTTTGATTTTATATCCTGCAACATTGCTAAATTTATGTATTACCTCTAATAGTATTTTTGTGGAATGTTAGGATTTTCTACATAGAAGATCATGCCATCTGCAAACAAAGATGATTTTACTTCTTTCTTTCTAATTCAGCTGTCTTTTATTTCTTTTTCATGCCTAATTTCTCTAGCTGGAACTTCTAATACTATGTTGAATATTAGTGGCAGAAGTGGCATACTTGTCTTCTTCCATATCTTAGGGTCTTTTACCATCGAGTATGATGTTAGTTGTATGGATATAACTTAATGTTAGAAATTAACTTTATAGTATGTTCATAAAAGAGAAGTTTATAATGCTTAAAATGAAGTTGAAATATTATTCATAGCTTCAGGTTGAGAACTCTTTTTGGAGATTTGTCTAGATTTATCAAAGAAGAAAAATTAAGGTCCTGGTTTTCAGAAGACACAACTGGACAAATTATACCTGCAAAGATATCTATTGTGTCTTAGATATGACCGGATAACTTGACCTTGAATAACAGCTAGTGTCCTTTCCAGTTGATGTTTGCCAGAAAATTTAATCTGTGAACAGGATTAGGATGAAGAATGGATTTTAGAAACAAAGCACACCAAACACACACCCACACACACACCAAGAGAAATCCTTGGCCTTAGATTAAACATATTTTAAGAAAAATTTTCTCGTAAGTTATTGGAAGAAGCTTCTAATAATAAGAACAAAAAATAGCTTAATAGATGTGTAAAACGAATTGGTTTAATAATTGTTACTGAGCCACTACGATCACTCTTTCAGTATTTTACTATGACACGTTCTTCAGAAGGGCTTGGCTATCTTGTTGCACAGACTGAGTAGTCTGGCAAATAGTCAACAGTTGAGGAAATATTCTCTCTATATCTTTGGACAGTCATAAGGCAAAAACACAAACAGTCTTCACTTGAGATAATGAAGGAAATCAACCACTGTCCTTTGTATTTTTTTGCGTGTGTGAGGAAGATTGGCTCTGAGCTACATCTGTTGCCAATCCTCTTTTTGTATGAGGAAGATTGTTGATGAGCTAACATCTGTGCCAATCTTCCTCTATTTTCTGAGGGATGCATCCACAGCATGTCTTGACAAGCAGTGCTAGGTCTGCGCCTGGGATCAGAACCTGTGAACCCCAGGCTGCCGAAGCAGAGCATGTGAACTTAATCACTATGCCACCAGGCCAGGCCCCAGTTCTTTGTACTTTAAAAAGATAAGTTATTTATTTTTGCCCAAGTTAAGCAAATACTAAAGAGAGCAGGCATTTTAATATGATTTTATCTTCAGTGAATAAATGCATCTTTGAAGAAATCATCGTTATTGAATTACCACAGATTTAAAAGAGCTATTTTTTATAGGCCTCCAGTTAATTTGGTCGGGTTTTTTTCCTCAGTTTTATGTATGCAGTGAGGAGGTTGAAGAATTAAATACACTTTATGAATTAAGGAAAAATAAGTTCAAGCTAAAAAAATCCACATTTAAATGTTTGGATATTGAAGAAGGGATTTATCATCATGTGGAAGGTTAAACCAGACGACCTCTCTAAACCATTCCAATTCTAAATTCTGCAATTTAAAAAATTGCCATTGTGTTTAACTGCTCGGTAGGATCCAATTAGCCACCCTGTCAGGACCTTTGTGAACCCAGCAAAAATTATGCAAACTTGTAATGAGAGTTAACAAGGAGTTGGGTAACTCCTTTATGTGGCATGAGAAAATTCATTTCAATAATACCAGGGTAATGCAATTGGCTTAATTGCCTGAGCAATGTCATTTAAAGTTAGCCAAGTGCATATGAACATATAAGGCACTGCACAGAAAATAAAGACGAGTACATCCCGGATTTCCGTTATTCACAGCAGGCTAAATTTAGACCATCATGTTCATGAATTTATTGCTAAGTTTCCAATATAACTGTCAAGAAATAAAATGAAAATAATTACACCTTTAGTCAAATATGATTCTAGGATGTCTATTTTATACAATCTATGTATTTTTCATAACATATACAGTTAGGGGTGTGTGTGTGTATGTAAAGCTATTATATTTATTACTTTTATGTACACTTATATAGTTCTGTTTATATAACTCATATGCATAAATTAGTCATCAATTTCTAAAAACTGATTAGTGTATGAGTTGTATTAGACAGAGTTGCCTTGTCAACTTTGGTATAATGAAATGATTCTTTGTCAAAAATTGATAATCCACTAAAAATAAATGTAAAACAAAATCTTTCTCATAAAGGAGATTAAATATCATTTGAAATCAAGACCAAATACAGACAGATAGAAAAAAAGCAACTCACAGCAGTGCAGATCTTTTAAATTATTATTGTTATCTCATTATTATTGTTACTGTTATTTATCAGACAGTGAGTAGAAAGAGCTTTAGAGCGCCATTTTACATGCCGATTTTGATCAGATGATGGTGATAGCTACGGTGATGATAATGTAGTAGGTCAGAGACCCAAAAAGTTGGTGAAGCTAGAATTCATCAGGAAAGTGCTTATGGATGAGATTGAATTTGATCCAGACCTCAAATGATTGGTAGAATTTGCATAGTCATAGAAAAACTTAGCAATCCTATCACTCTGAATGAATTAAAATCAGTATTTTTTATGTCTTTATTTTTTCAAAGTGGAAATGGCTTCATTTCTTATCTAATTATAAAAGTAAAAATCATATAAAAATGACAATAAGTGGTTAGGCTGTGAATTTGGTGTGTATGAGGGAGGGAGGAATAGGAATTTTATATTTTAGACCACTGACACATGAACTCTGTAATGATGGATATCAAATAATTATAGGTAAATTGAAAAATTATATATTATTTTTTATAATGCAATGTTATTGTAATTCACTCATGTTTTTATCTAAAGTATACAGAATTATATGTATTACTGTCAGGACACATCCCTGAGAAATCAGCATAATTATCCAGGACTGGAAGAAATGCGAGTTCTCCATCTCAAAAAAGATCTCATTAGGGAATGCAGATTTATGGACAGCAATTTTAGATAAGTGAATAACAGTCATATGAAATTTTCTGGAAACATGACTTCCTACTTCTGGATTCAGTCGTATACATAAATCTTAAATTCATGAAGTTAGAGCATTCCTGCACATGGCCTTGTACCTGGGCTGTGAGTACCTGATACATTTCAGAATTTGTCAATGAACCATGTGACCACAGAATGCAGTACATAATATATTAGGAGCAATCAGAGTGGTAATCCAGGTTAATTTAGCCTGATCTGAGTCCATTTCTCAGCTTGGTGCTGTGGAATCAGAACAGAGACTACTTTCCCCAGACACCTCTGGGAATGACATAGCAAACTATTTAGATCAGCTGTAAGGAAGCATTCCGAAAAGAACGAAGAAACCTGAAAGTAATTGTTAATAACTTGGTGTATGTTCTTTTACTTTTTTCTATGCACACATATGTACTCACATCTACTCACTTACATATGGATAGAAACAAAGAGGATAAAATGATATATACTGTTTGCTTAGGAGCTTTAAATTACTGTAATATATCAAGGGCAAGTTTCCATGTTAAAATATAGAGATCCACATCATTACTTAAAAAGTAACTTTGAACTTCTCTTTCCCTCCGTCATACTTGCATGGTCAAAACCCAAACGTTGGTTCAATGCATAATCATCTGCTTTGCATGTGCAGAATGTGTTTGGAGAAAACACAACCATGTGGACAGTGCTTACATTAAATGTGTGGCTGCAAATCCCCGGTAGGCACTCAGCACTGCCTTGGCAAGCTTAACTATACCTCTTTAGTTAATTTGGTCTTCTACTTTGTTCAATCAACTATTTTACACATTCTCCTCCAACTTCCATCCACTTCTCTGTAGAAGCGATCAGAAGAAAACCTCATTTCCCTTCTACCACAGATGCCCAGCCTAAAAGCAGTTATTGTCCTAATGCTCTGTTTCCCCACCCATCATAATGGGTCATCATTATGGCCAAACTCTTCACTTGGATGCTGGATTCCATTGCTTGCTTTCTATTTAAGGTCTTTGCTTCTATAATTATCTTTTTGCTCTCTGGTCTCATCAATTTTTTTACTCCCTAATAGATCACTTCCACTAACATATGAACACGATGAAATATTTTCAGTCTTAGGAAAACATACCTTCTTCTAACTATGTTCCGTACTCCAGCTACCACTTTTTTTTTTCTTGAGGAAGATTAGCCCTGAGCTAACATCTGCCACCAATCTTCATCTTTTTGCTGAGGAAGACTGGCCCTGAGCTAACATCCATACCCATCTTCTTCTACTTTATATGTGGGATGCTGCCACGGCATGGCTTGACAAGTGGTGCTTAGGTCTGCATCTTGGATCTGAACCAGTGAACCCTGGGCCACTGAAGTGGAACATGTGAACTTAACCACTGTGCCACCAGGCTAGCCCTTCCAGCTACCACTTTATTTTTCTGCTCCTCTTTCTAGCAAAATCTCTTGCAAAAGTTGTCTATATTACCTGTCTCCAGATCATCAATATCTTTTCTTTTTTAACTGACTCCATGCAGTTTAAGCTTTTCTTCACACATCTCTGGGTTGAAGTTCACCAGTGAACTTCACGTTGCCAGATTAAAGGTTCAATTACGAGTCCTCACCTCGCTCGACCTCCTATTGGCATTTGAAAATTCCCTCCTTCCTGGAGCCCTTTCTCCACTTTGTTTCCAGGGTGCTGCCCACTTCTGCTTCCCCACTCACCTGATGCTAAGTCTCAGTCTCTTTGCTGGGGCTATTGGTGTTGCAATCCAATGTACACATCAGGATAGATGCGGAGAGGGCTGATCGCCACTCTGAGTTTATTATAACCAGCGTTTTAATACATACATAGCTTACATCTGTTAAACATATACAGGTGTTCTGGATGAAGTAATTAGCGAATGCCAAGAATTCTTAGTGATTTCTCAAGGAGCTCTCCTTCGGCCTCCGTTTTGATATTATCATGTTATTGCTGTGCTCGTATATTTTTATCTCAGAGCAGGCAAGGTCTCCTAGGCAACGGCCCCTCCTGCTCCCAATATCTATATCGTGTCTTCATCTGTGCCCCCAGGAGACCGTGCCTGTCTTAGGTTGCCCCGCCATGGAGGTCTTACCTGTCATTGGCTGACTGGCCTTCTCACCTCCGGGTCACAGTTTGTTGGCAAGCCTTTTCCAGTGATTATTAACTCTTCCTGCATCAGGGGCAGCTACAGGGGCCTCTTCCTCTTTCTGTCCTCTCAGTGTTGGCTTGCTCCAGGGTTTTGTTTTCTCCACCAGAGAAAACTCTCTGTAGATTTTTATCTCCACTCATTCCTTAGATGATTTCATCCATTCTTAACACTTTACATACCAGGTATACACTGATGATTCACAGGAATCTTCTTCCCTGAATTGCAGACTCAAATATGCAACTGCCACTTGACATGTCTCTTTGGATACACCACAGACAACTTAAATTTAACATGCCTCAAATTGCACTTTTATCTTACCCTCCCTTCCTCTCACCATCTGCTAATTTTTGAGAACAGATACTGTTAACCGCTACCCAGTTTCCCTTCAGCCTTCTTTCACTACAGAATCTTGATTGTGTTCAGGCTGGCAATGTGCCCAGCTAAAATTTCTCACTGACCTAGAAGTATCTCATATGGGCAACCCTAGATTCTTAAAAGACATTGGGGAAAAAATCTGTTTTACTCTAATTTCTGGAATAATGTGCAGAGCATAGTGATGAACTCTTCGTTGAAGGTTTGGTAAACTAACCATGAAACTGACTGCACCTCATTGGATCAACACTTTTTTGTTGTAGAGAGGTAAATTAGAGTCAATTTAAAGGAGAAAATGTAATAAGTGTCCATTTACATTTGAGTGCAAAACATTAATTGTGAATGTCTGAGTGACGAGGAAGAAAGGAATTCTCAGTATACTTGTGGCGAGCAGCTGAAGAGGGTAGAGAGGGTAGACAACAATTTGGAATATACACATTAATGGTGTAATATGCACATTTCCTGGTATGGTGGACACTCAGTAAATACTAACAACTATTATGTGATTTACTTTGATACGGTAGGGACCTGGAATTGGCCACCCCAAGATATGTCTCTTTGGCATCAGGATTATTTGAGGCCAATTGCTTTTGATAAACTGGGACAGGGAAGGAGGCTCTGAGGAATGGAACTTGCCCTTTGTTAGGACACATTTACATTTGTAAGGTAAATCTCTATCTGTAAAAGGTGCCTCCCTCTCTGTACCAGGAAGAAGAAAGGAGATGACTTTCTCTCTAGAAACTCTTAATCAATACCAAAGGCAAGAACTTAAAATCTGCATTTTATTGTGCTTCTCTGGTAACCTCCTGTAACTGACTTCCCTCCCCCTCCCAATGTTGGCATCTCCTTAAAGATTAAGCATCTTTCTTTAGCTGGGAACTGATTGCAGCGCTCATCTGTGACACCCACAGGCCTAGGCAACACACCTGCCACCCCACGGCGTTCACTGAGACAGCAGACCTATCTGCCATTTCCATCAAGCACTGTGCTGACAGAGCAGCCTCATGACTATTGTAAAAGGGACATTTCAATCATATGTGAAACACCCTGTTTGGGGGTATATTACCACTCTGTGCACCCCACTTCTTCGGTGCCCTTTCTTCCATCGGGAAGAAAGGCCCCGGGCCATGGTTCCTCAAAAAGCTTTTTTTAATTTTCTCTTGCTATTCTGTCTCAAGTGAATTTAATTCGTTCTCCAGCCAGACGAACCCCCATTTGGGAAGAGGAAATGTCTTCCTCCCCTACAATACCTTCAAGGCTAAAATTGTATGTAGAAAAGACTATTAAGAAGTTTAATTGTTTTTTTTTTTTGAGACTTTAATTTTTCAGAGTAGTTTTATGTTTATTATAAAATTGAGAAGAAGGTATGGAGATTTCCCATATACCCCCTGTCCCCACACACACAGCCTCCCCCATTATCAACATTGCTCACCAGAGTGGTGCATTTTCTTTGTCAAAGGTGAACTTCACTGACACATCATAAGCACTCAAAGTCCACAGGTTACCTTAGGGTTCACTCTTGGTGTTGTATGTTCTACAGGTTTGGATAAGTGTATAATGATATATATCCCTCACTATAATATCATATAGAGTATTTTCACAGCCCTAAAAATCCTCTGTGATCTGCCTTTTCATCTTTGCCTCCTCCAAACCAACCACTGATCTTTTTATCGTCCCTATAGTTTTGCCTTTTCCAAAATGTCATATGGTTTTCATCATACAGTATGTAGCCTTCTCAGATTAGATTCTTCCACTTAGTAATACCCCTGTCTTTTCATGGCTTGATAACTGATTTCTTTTTAGTATGAAATAATATTCCATCGTCTGGATGTACCACAGTTTATTTATCCATTCACCTACTGAAGGACATCTTAGTGGCTTCCAAGTGTTTGAAAATTATAAGTAAAGCTGCTATAACATGTATGTGCAGGTTTTTGTGTGGACATAAGTTTTCAACCCCTTTGGGTAAATAGCAACACAGACAGTTGCAGGTTTGAATGGTAAGAGTCTGTTTGCTTTTGTAAGAAACTGACAAAATGTCTTCCAAATTGGCTATATCATTTTGTATTTGTACCAGCGATGAATGAGAGTTCCCATGCTCCATATCCTTGTCAGCACTTAGTGTTGTCAGTGTTCCAGATTTTGGCCATTCTAATTGATGTGTAGTGGTATCTCAGTAATTTGTATTTCCCTGATGACATATCATGTGGAGCATCATTTCATATGCTTATTTGCCATCTGTATATCTTATTTGATGAGGTGTCTGTTAAGGTCTTTGGATCACATTTTAATCAGGTTTTTTTCTTCTCCTTACTGTGGAGTTTCAAGAGTTTTTTGTATATTTCGGTGATAGTCTTTTATCACATGTGTCTTTTACAAATATTTTCTCTCAGTCTGTGGTTTGTATTCTAATTCTCTTGATATTATCTCTCACAGATCAGAAAATTTTAACTTTAATGAAGTCTAGTTTATAAATTGTTTCTTTCATGAATTATGTCTTTGGTATTGTATCTAAAGAGGCATCACCATACCCAAGGTCATCTAGGTTTTCTCCTATGTCATTTCGAAATTTTTAGTTTTGCATTTTACATTTAGATCTATGATACACTTTGAGTTCCTTTTTTGTGAAGGGTGTAAGGTCTGTGTCTAGATTCATTTTTCGCATGTGGATGCCCAGTTGTTCCAGGACTATTTGTTGAAGAGACTCTTTGCTCGTTGTATTATCTTTGCTCTTTTGTTAAATATCAGTTGAATATATTTACGGAAGTCTATTTCTGGGTTCTCTATTCTGTTCCATATAATTCTGATCAACTCTTATCTGATACAAACTTGAATTTTTAAGATAAATTATGTCTTTTTAGGACCACAGTATTCTTATGGACTTTACCATGATATATAATTGAAATTTGGATCTCTCTCATGGTTATAACTTCTAAAGATTTTTACAAAGTGATTTGAATGACTAAATGTTGTAATTGCCATATATGCTAAAGCAATTGTTGTATACATTGAAAGAAATAAAATATTTAGAATAAGAGAGGTGATAGTTTTGCTTAATTATGCACTGATCAGCAATACTTGGCAAATTAAAGCTTGTACAGGAGGTCTTTTAGAAAGTTAAGGAAGCTTTGATTTATATAAAACATTCTAAAGAACCTATACTGGAAAAGTGGAGACTTAAAGCTGAAATGGGAACAGTCTTCAAATACGACAAAAGCCTTTGGAAAAACAGAAGAGACTTTATCTACAATGCCTCAAGGGCAGAACTCGACCCTTGTGTGAAGCCACCAGTGTGGCTGATAGATTGTCTCAACAGGGAGAAGAGTCGAAATATCTGAAAATAGAATAGGCTGCTTTCAGAGATAGTGAATTGAAGGGATTTAAGAATCAGACAGGGAATAGGATTAGATCGTCTCCAACGTTTATTTAAACTCTGAGAATCCGTGCTTCTGTGAAGTTTAAGACTTATAGATTATCTGGTACATATGCTATTAATGAAAGAGAGTATTGAGACCAGTGGCTGACAGTATTTTCTTTATCCACATCCACATTAATAAGTTAATAAGGTTATCACAACGTAGTCATATTACTGTAATTTATTGTGACTCTTCTAGCATTAACGATTAGAAAAAAATAGTCAAGTCCCAAGTCACAGATGTAGAGGGGAATGAGGACAGTCATGGATATATTGTTTGGAAGGATGACACTGTCAGGAAAGGCAGCTACAATTAGGTCATTTTACAAAGAATGCAAATCCCCTTTAATCTCATCCTCTCTTCTCCCTTTCTTATAATAATAACTCATTGCAGTTTCCTACTTTCGTTTCCTTCCTACTTCCAATAATGCAGTAGAATAGAAGAAATTATTTTTCTCTTGTTACCTACCCTTTTATATAAAACGTGAAAACATTTGATGTTTCAATAAGTTTTATTGTATTCAATAAATGTTTATTGAGCACATACTATGGGCCCAGAACTCTACTAAGAATTCAGGATGTAAGAATGAATGAAACAGACAAACATCTGGTGGTTCCTATATTTAGGGTTTGGGAAAGGGAGGACATACATTAAATAAATGTAAGAAATAGGTAAATTATTATATATATTAGAAGGTGATAAGTGCTTTAGATATAACGAAAATTGATTGAACAGGATCAAGGCAGTCAGTAGGGCAAGTAGGTACTTGCAGATATTTTTGGGCAGGTGGTAGTAAGTAGGATGGCCAGAGCTGGCCTCATGGAGAAGGTGAGATCTGAGTAAAGACTTAAGGAGAAGAAATTAACCAAGCAGATGTCTAAGGGATGAATCCACCTAGTGGAGGAAACAGCTGGGTCAAATGCTCTGTTAGAATGTTCTGGACATGTTCTAGAGGAAGAGCAAGCAGCCCAATGCAGCTAGAGCAGTTAAACAAGGGAGCGTAGCAGTAGGAGATGAAGTTGGGGAAGGCAGATCAGACACAGCCTTGCAGTCAATGCTAAGACCTTGCGAGCCATCACAGTTTCATGCAGAGCCATGACATGACTGAGTCATATTTCAAAAGAATATTTCAAGTTGCTGTGTTGAGAATAGATTCTAGGGGACTAGTGTACAAGCACAGAGACCTGTAAAAGGCTAATGCAGTAGAATTACAAAATTTGGAGAATACCAAAAAATCCAAGGCAGCAGAAACAGAATTACCTTCAATCACTACTAAAATTTTGACTAATTTACCAGATTTTTCCACATATATATGTCTTGTTAAGATTATTCTTTAAATAAAATTTTATTGTTTAAATAAAATTACAAATAATATAATTTGAATCTTCTTTTGGGAGGGGGTGTAGAACTTGGCTCTATAACATTACTTTTCTACTTGACATTAAGAATATGTCTACGTACCTACATAGGGCTTTATCATAAGCTAATTCTGCTTTAGTGTATTGGTTGACCATTGTGCCTCTGTTTGCATATTTACTTGTACTTAAAAATATTACATTTATTCACTTTATAAGAAATTTTATTTTAAACCTAAGTCCTCACTTTTAACCCTGAACTAAAAGAGTCATTCATCCTTTATGTCTATGGCATTAAAACTTCATCAATATGCATCCATTCCTTTTTTCAATCACTTATTCCACACAACATAGTTAAATTGAATATTGTACCTCATTTGTACCACTGTATTAGCCGTTGAGAAGAGAAAAATCATCAAGACAGACATGACTCCTACTGTATGTTTCATTGTGGCAAATGCCAAGCTATCTAATGGCCACTGGTGTCCCTGTGATTTTGCCCTGATGATCATTTCTAAAAAGTTATGGTCTGTGGACTGCAATCAGAGACAATGTTTCTTTAGTAAGCAGCCTATACTGTGTTGAAAAATAATAGTTTTAACATATAGCTTGTAAGATGTACCTTACTACTGTGAAATATTTATCCTAAGTTGTACTCTATGGTAGGGCGTCTAGAATAGACAAAGTCACAGATGACTCTAAGAACATGGGGAAAACCATAAGTTCTCTTAGCATAATACTCACATGTACATTCACACAAAATGAAGTATAAAAATTTTAGATGCTAATGGTCTTCCTGAAGTTCATTTAAGGAATTTTAGATATATGACCAAGAATCTTTCATAAAGAATCTTGCTCTAGAAAAAAGACACACTTTTATTTTTTCCTCAATATATTAAAAATATTATATTCATTCAATAATATTATTTTATTTTTTGCTATGGCTCTCTTCCGAGGAATCTGGTGTGCATGTCTGTTGATTGGATTTATGCATCAGTCTCCAGGAGAGCAAAGTGATTCCTCCAAGATTGGGAAGATCCTCAATTTGTGTATTGAGATGGATTCTAAGGCACCAGTGGGTTCAATAGGAAACGTTCTGGTTAGGAATGTTGCCCACAGGTTATATAGTAGGCTTCAAACAGATAACTAGAATATGGGGAATTACCCATGGACAGAATAACCCCATACAAACATAGTTAAGGCATGATCAGACTTAACTAATCATGGCGAACGTGTTAAGTGGTCAAATGGGAAATTTAAATAAATATAGAGCTATAAAATTTACGAGGAAAAAGACGCAAAACAAATACAATTCTGTGCATCTCTGACAATGCCGAGATTTAATACAAAAATTTAGGAGATACAAAATGGAGAGCAAAAAACCACAGGGAATAAATTACAGTTAAGAAAACTAGCATGAGACTTGAGAACTGGTAAAATAGTAATATTGAATTTGAATATAGTGTGGGACCTTTTTTATGATGTCTTGGATTTTACAATGAATACGAATCATGAAAAGCTTGCTTTGGTCTGGATTTCATCCATATGCAGTTTGGATTAACTTCTTATCTTTCCACTCTAATTTTCTCAGAGGCTAAATTTTATAGCTTTGTAGTTGAGTGCCAAAAAGGTGATTAAAATTCAACTAATAAAAAAAAGAAGGAAATTGGGTTGATTTGGTCTGAAGAAAGAAAGCTGGGGAATGGTTTGATTGCTGTTAATCAGATAATAAGAACTATTTCTATATCCTCATATCGTAGGATAAGTGGGAGTCTATGCATTTTCTCTGTCAGAATTAAGAAAAAAATTAGTTCCATGCCTAATGTATTTTCAGATGTTGGTGGGGTGGGGTTTATTAAAAGCTCTCAATATGCCTCCCACTCCTCTGATATAGACTTACTTTTTCTTAAACCTATTTTGATATATTGAACCTTTTCAGTTTTTCAAGATATATTATTTTTTGGTTTCTTGTTTAGTTTCTCATTAATGTTACTTTAAAATTAAGGTTAGCAATATTGAGGTCAAATTCTATTACTTAAAAAATATTAATATGTCAGTTTTCAGGAATCAGAATTATTCCTCTCATTAAATTTTATAAGATAGCTGAAGATTGTCCCAAGTTACATCAAGTCAGTAGGTTGAGAGGGCAAGTCTTGGAAATCATGAAAATAGCTATTTTTAATAATACAGGTTTGTTCTTTTGTTCACAAATGACTTAAAGAAAAATAATCTAAATAAGAAAAAGAAGGGCTGGCCCAGTGGCGCAGCGGTTAAGTGCACACGTTCTGCTTCTCAGCGGCCTCGGGTCCGCTGGTTGGGATCCAGGGTGCGGACATGGCGCCACTCATCAAGCCATGCTGTGGTAGGCATCCCACATATAAAGTAGAGGAAGATGGGCATGGATGTTAGCTGAGGGCCAGCCTTCCTCAGCAAAAAGAGGAGGATTGGCAGATGTTAACTCAGGGCTTATCTTCTTCTAAAAAAATAAATAAATAAATAAATAAATAAGAAAATAAATAAGATAGAAATAAAACGTGTCTTTTTAATCAATAACTTATGAGAAAATATAAGTATTTTCAAATGTATTCATACTCTTAAAGTTAAACACAAAGAGCATGGAGATATGTGGAGTAGAATAGGTAAAAATCTACTTTTGAGTAATAAATATACAAAAAATGACTGAATATTTATTGCCATGGAGTTAAAGAGACTGTTAAAGGCAGAAGAGAAATATTTGGAAATACACTCTATTTCTTTAATACCTGCTTTCTTATTTCTAGGAAAATAGATACATTTATATTTAAAAGAAGACGATAGCATTTAGATAATCAATTATTATTCTAATGGGATTCTGGAATGGTATGTAAATACATAAATAGTAAGGGGCTGTGTAGACTCTATTATTCAGGTTTAAACTCAGAAGTAAAAGAACTGACAGGGTGAAAGCTATTCCTAGGAGATTGTAGTTGAGGAAATCATTTTGTATAAGTCAATCTCTTATACTGATAAGCAACCTGAGAAAAAGAATGAAAAAAGTTTACAGTGCTATATACATGTTGATATAAATTAAAACTATTAATTTTTATTGTTTATCACTATTAGATACTAGATTTAAAGTGGTGGAGAATAGTATTTTGAGAAAATTCACTTAATTAAAAGAGTTTTGTAAGATAGAGCATTGATAAGCCTTAATTTTTAAGACTTGTTAGTTTAATCTGTTAAACCCATAACTGAAAATGATTCAAAGACTGGTTTTGTTTTGTTTTGTGCTACTATTAGGCAGAAGTCAGGCACTTAAAAAAGGGAATAATAATGCTCAAAGTAGATAATTTGAAGAGAGTAAAAAAGTCATATATGAATAGACAATATTCTTATTTTTAAAAGTAGTCAACTATTCCCCAATAAGTGAGCTTCCAACTATAATTACCCAGATTTGCAACCCTTGGTTATCATCTATTGATATTTTTCCCTTCCCTCCTTCCTTCTTCCTTCCTTGCTACCCTCCATAATTTATAATTTGTTATGGACTGAATGTTTATGTTCCCCCAAAATTCATACACTGAAATCCTAATCCCCAATGTGATGGTATTAAGAGGATATAACAAGAAGACGACCGTGTACAACCAGGTTCTCACCAGAACCTGACCATGCCAGCCTGATCCCGGACTTCCAGCCTCCAGAACTATAAGAAATAAATTTCTGTTGTTTATAAGCCACCCAATTTATTATTTTATTTTATTGCAGCAGCCTGAACTGAATAAGATATATTTTCATACTGAATGATTCCATTTACTAAATTTCAAAAACAAACAAATCTAATTTATGATGTTAGAATTCAACATAGTGGTCATTTTGGGAGAGGAGGGGGAGTTATGATTGGGAGGGAGCCATGAGTACTTTTCTTGGACTTTGATATATTCTTGATCAATTGAACATTATGCAGTTCTTGACATAGGTGGAGCTTACATAATGGGTTAATTTCATATAATTAACTGAGTTATATAATTCTGATTCAACAAATAATTTTTGAGAGCCTATTATGTACCAAACATTGAATGAGGCTTTAGAAATAGGACATCACAGATGATAGACACTGTCCCTCCCATCATGGAGCACACAATTTAGTGTGAGTACCAGCAACTAGACAGGTCATGACAAGGTAGTGGGTTCTGTGCCCATGAGAAGCAACAGTAGTGGTCCTCAAATTTGGACATGCTATGGAATTTAGCAAAAACTTCCTTTATGAAGTGACGTTTACGTGAAAACATGAAAGATTGGTAGGGGTTTCCCTTGAAAAGAAGATTGGAAATGTGTTCCGGGAGAGGAAATAACAGATACATGAACCCAGAAATGAGAGCCCAGAAATGAGAGACTGCATGGTTCGTTTAGCTAACTGGAATTTGTGCAGACTTTTTAAAGATATAAGTACTCAAGATACAGAAATATTCATTCTTTTTCTTTTCTTTGCAACTCCATTTGCAAATATATTTTTGCAATATATATATTTTTAATATATTTTGTATATTGAACATGTATAAGCCTTTCCTTTTCAGTTATTTATGGGTTAAATTAGAGGCTAATCTAATGTAATGAAATGACTCCAAAATATTGTAGCTTAAACAGATAAAAATGTATTTAGCTGACATGTGGTCGTCTGCAGGTTGGTGGTGATTTAAGGCTAGAAAGCAGCTCTGATTTTAGAAAGATTTTTGGTGATCTAGGTTCTTCCTTCTTATTGTTTCCAGCATATTGTCCTCATTTGCCTGCTGACCACTGACTTAGCTCCTTGTATGCCTTCTAGTCCATGGAAAGCAAGAGAGAGAAAGATTGTGGCAAACAATTTTTTTGGGGGGAAATGATCCAGGGGTTTCACACATTACTTCCACACTCATCTTCTATTGGCAGCATCATGGTCATATGGCTACACTTAGCTGCAAGGGAGGCTAGAATGTGTAGTCTCTGACTGGATGGCCCTGTGCCCAAATAAAACTCTATGCTATAGAAAAAGGGTAGAATGGACTTGGGAAAAAATCTCACAGCCTATCACAACTACTCATTTTTAAAGCCCCTTTGTGACCGTGAGAAAATGTCGTGAATTAAACGCAGGTCAATAGGTGGGAGATTATGAGAAAGCTTCTATGTCAAAATTAAATGTTTCTATTTTATTTAAAATGGTATGAAGCCATTTATGGGTGATGATAAAGGTGTGGCACAAATGCGTTTTCATTTTAGAAAAGTACACCCTGGATGCAGCTTAGGGAAAAGACAAGAGGGAAGGAGACCAATTTTGAAGCACTGGTAGGAATCTGGTTGAGACATTATCCTGACCTAAACTAAAGTGAATGAAGGAGGTCACATGGCAAGAAACCTGTGAGATGTAATGATTAAGTAGATGCTCTTTAATAAGATGTGAGGGTAGAAAATTTGGGGGAAAATAATAATGACATCAAAGTTATAGGCTGGATGGAGTTGTGACCTTCTCTGCATACACAGAAAGAGTGTTTAGTTACAAGAGACTGAAAAAGATGAGTTTAATGTTGGACACAGAAAATTTCAATCACTGTGCTAATTAGGTAAAACTGTGTGAGGATAGATTCAGCCCAGAGGCATCTGTTCAGAACTCTGTTCTGGAGTGAAGAAGGGAACCTAGAAGGGGATCCTGAGGAAAGCCAACATTTAAGGGTAGACAGAGAAAGGGGAAGCTACGATCACTGACAGCACCTTGCCGATAATAACAGATCAAATTCACCGAACCTAATTTACCAAATACCAATTCACAGAATAGCAAGTCACTATACTGCTGATTTGTCAAATTCTGCTCTCTGAAAGTGTTGTCTATTGTCTACCCATCATAGTTTTCAATAATTTCATTTTGTTGAGGATATCTGAAGAGCTGGTTTTTCAATGAATTGCTGAAAAAGGATATTGCTACTCTGTGATTTGAAATTAGATGAATTCGGAGGGAAAAAAAGTAGGAGAGTGTAGTGTCATGTACTTAAATAGACTGTTTCATGAAGTAGGGGGTGCACAGCAGTGTCAAATTTTCATAATGATCAAGTGTCATAATGATCTTGCATGATGATGTATCATGAAGAACAGGAATTACTTAAGGTTTCTCTTTGCATATCAGTATAGTCCCTGAGGTCGCTGTAAGATTTTCTAATAAGCAATTTAGCTTAAGGACAAATGCTGGGTCCAACAGCACTGGTTGTAGGAGCTCATAACACTTTAATCATTTTACCAATGTACTTGGTCCACTGCCGCTCTCAACCTCAGCTCTCTCTAATCTAGAGTGAATTGGAATTCTGCTGAGACAGTGCATTTTTATTCATCTATATTGGATGGAAGGCTATGAGGCACTGTATGATCCCATGAGTTTCTATCTCACAGCAATTTATTAATGTTCAAATAAATCTCTTCCCAATTTTCTAGTAATTTTATGTTAAAAGAATTCTTCCATCATTTCCATTGGATTGTATTTCTGGTGCACTTCAGTCCTTTTTCTAGATCCATGTTGCTATCTGATATCAGTTTGCTTGTGCCTGAAGGCCTACAACATTTCTGATAGTTCAGTCTGCTGGTGGTGAATCCTTTCAGCTTTCACATATCTGAAAATATCTTATCACAATTTTATTTTGGGAATATATTTTCATTAAGTTTTTTTTTTTGTCTTCTAGTAGTTCAAAGACAGTCCTCTCTTCTTTCCTTGTTGGCATTTTTCCCAACAAGAAATCTATGTTATCATTATCTTTTGTTTGTCTGTATATAAGGTTTCTTTTACTTCTGGATGCTTTTGAGATTTCTTGGTTTTGAGCAATTTGATTATGATGCATCTTGGTATAGTTTTCTCTTGCTGAGTGTTTGCTGAGCATTTGAGCTCTATCAGTACAGGATAATGTTTGTTTTGGATACCAATAAGGTGAGGAAGTCCCCATCTGATGGCTGCCCCTTTTTTGTAAAGTAAGAGGCTATTCATCTCTTGTGAATGAGGTTATAAGTAGTGTGTCAAATGTCTGAAGAAATAAAAAATATTTACTGTGAAAAATGCAAGGATCTTGTTGATATTAATACTGCTAATGTGTAGTTTCACTTGTCTCAAGCTGTTGTTATGTTCTTGAGCAGTTTCCCCTTTTCTGATATGGTATCAAGGAGAGAATCGGAAAAAAATGAAGATATAAATTTTGCCAGTTGAATGAAGGGCTGTTAAATTTATACTACATAGGAAAGGAAGTGAACAGAAGAGGAGAAATTTGAAAGGGTCAAAGAATAATAGATTCTGAGGTGATGAAACTATAAATAGAGATATACAATTTAGAGATCTGAAAGATAAGGAATCCAGGGACATAAAATGGAGCATTTTATTTATTTATTTATTTGAGGAAGATTAGCCCTGAGCTAACAACTGCTGCCAATCCTCCTCTTGTTGCTGAGGAAGACTGGCCCTGAGCTAACACCTGTGCCCATCTTCCTCTACTTTATTTGTGGGATGCCTACCACAGCATGGCTTGCCAAGCAGAGCCATGTCCACACCCGGGATCTGAACCAGCCAACCCCAGGCCGTCAAAGCGGAATGTGCACACTTAACCACTGCACCACCAGGCCGGCCCGTGGAGTATTTTAATTTAGCATTTTAGAGTTACTGCAGTTACATGCGACGGCTTGATCCAGAGCGTGGTCATGGGAGAGCAATGCTAAAGTAGCATGGAGATGGGCCTGACAAGGTAGTTAGAAAGCAGAGAAGAGATTATCCACAAAAAAGTTGAAAGTATCCAGTGTATTAACTAGTATTTTGGGCTGAAATGAAAATCAGAGAACCAGGTACCAAATTGTCACTAAATAAGTGAGAGTTCCAGGAGTTCAGTGGTTGGTCAGCAACAAAGAGAGGTAGACTGTAGTAGAAAGAGATTGAGTGGCCTTGAAAGAAGGACAAGTTTTACCTGATGATGGGAAAGTAATGGTAGGAGAACTGGGAAGATGCGAACACTTAACTCCAAACTCCTAAACCAAGGTATGTGGGACATGGTTGAATGAGTAGACTCAGTTGAGAGGGACCATCACTCAAATGGAAAGAAAATGAAGCCAACAGAATCAATATTCTGTTTTGTTGGTTAAAGCTTATTCTGGATGAATCTGGTCAAAGCACAGAAGAATGAAAAAAAGAATGAAGAAGAAAATAAATCATACGGAGAAAAGTACTACTGAAAAGAGAAGAACATACTAACCTTTAAGAGGTTAAGGATAAGAGGATGTATATAATTTGGAAATTAATCACTGCAGGCTATGAGAAAACATCAAGAAAACAGTTGACATCTTAGGATGCAACAAGACATGGCCTCTGTTAGATAAATAGAAGAAAATTTCAAGGAAGCCTTAAATATAAAAACAATTAAAACTCACATTAGAGTTAGTAAATTGAAAAACATAGTAAAATCAATTCGCAATATGGAATGAAGTCCTGATGCCATATTAGAGGAAAAGAACACAGAGGTTAGAAAAAAATAGAGGCGATATGTAAGACAGAGTTCCAGATCCAATACCTGAAGGATGGATGTGCATGAAAAGGGGACCAGAGAAAAGAGAAAAAAATGATAATAAATGAAAAGAAGGAATAATTTCTTCAATTAGATTGAAAGGGCTCACTGTGCTCCAGAAAGAAATGCACAAATTAAAACATTTTTTAAGAAGTCTCCAATTACAAGAATGCAATCATCTAAGCAGAGAACCTGGTCATCCCAAATTATGTGAGTTTGAAATTTTAGCTGATTTTTAATTTTTTTCTGCATGAGGTTTTGTATTTTAAAGAATCTGATAATAAACAAGTATTTCTCTTACGATTAAAAAAACAGGTATTATTTAAAAAATGAGTTGAAAAAGAAACATCATATTTATAAGTAGGCTTCTATGTAGATACTAAAAAACTTTCTAGAAAACTGTATTTTTATTTTAGGTTCTGTTCAGTGAAGAAAAAATATTTGCTTCGTAAACACTCGGGAGTTGTTTGGTGGCTGTGGAAATCTCCCTTTTCTGAAATAGAAAGAACTAACCCAGCACAAGTTATTAAGTGATGAAGTGGATATCCTCAAACACTGTGTGAAAAGACCTCTTAGAGTTATGGGAAAGTATTTTTACTTAATAGAAATGTTAGCACTTCCTGGGCTCATTTATTGTTTGGGAGTGCACCAAAGTTTGCTTCATTCCCATCAGATATCGAGGTCAACACTATTATTTTCAGTTAAACCCCAGAGTTCTCATTGAACGTTAAATAAAAGTCACCTTGCTTCACTGTAGCTACCATGGTGATATTAAGGAAAGTGGAAAGGTCTAAATCTGAAGTCATCAAAAAGCTTTGTTTATTTCACTGCATCAGATCCAGAATAGCATTGATTTCCAAAACACTGAACACTGGCAATCGAATGCATGTATAAATACGCATTGTTCTGTAAATATCAGGATGGTGCCATCCTCAGAAAGAAGCCCTTCAGCAGAGCATTGAAAGAATTAAAGGAGGGAAAATGTTTTTGTATTATTTAAAACCGAGTAGAAAGATATGTGTTTGAGGATAGGAGTCTATCAGGATGAGTTGGAAAATATTTATCCCTGAAAAAATTCAAGTATTTCAAGTAAAGAACCTGAGAACAGAACTTAGCATCAGACTTGCATTCTGTTAGTGGATGAAGTACATGGCCTAAAACACTTTTCACATCCACTTGTCCTGTCTTGTAATTGCGATTCTTTTTTTTTTTTTTTTTTTTTGAGGAAGATTAGCCCTGAGCTAACTGCTGCCAATCCTCCTGTTTTTGCTGAGGAAGGCTGGCCCTGAGCTAACATCCGTGTCCATCTTCCTCTGCTTTCTATGTGGGACGCCTACCACAGCATGGTGTGCCAAGCAGTACCACGTCCGCACCCGGGATCCGAACCGGGGAACCCCGGGCCGCGGAGAAGTGGAACGTGCGAACTTAACCGCTGTGCCACCAGGCCGGCCCCAATAAGATTCTTTTATTTACAAAAATGACAAGACCACAGAATTTCCTGCAATTATTTTCAATGATTTTATTCTATGATTTCATTCCACAATTGATAAACAGCTATCCAAAACATTTTTGTAGGAGGAATTTAGAACGGTTTCAAAGTCATCATACCCCCCAAGAAGTACAATCCCTGTTTTTGAGTCAAGAATGTGGCAAAAGACTATATGAGAAGGGTTTAGGGGTCCCTACCTGCCATTTGCTGGAATGTCAGATTTAATGTTGGCTGGCTGCCTTTCTCCTGAGATGTTCAACTGCTTTTTTTTTTTCCTTAACAGTTATATAATCTCATTAATTTCCCCAAATCCCTGTGAGCTATGATACTGATATTAATCTCCTAAAAGTGAAAGAATTTGAGGCAGAGTGACAAAATGACTGATGATGAAGAAGCAAAGAGAAACTGCTTATACAACCTCAGACAATTGGTGTGGACACTCTCCATTAACATAACTCAGCTTGCTCTTCTTTTTGAATGAGTCCCCTGGTGCTATCACCAGTCTGTTTTAAAGGTCTCTGGGAATCGAGAGAAACAAGCAATAACGGGAGATGCAGGCCAGCCCAGGAAAGAAAATGCTATTTGCACAATTTCCTCTCTCTGTTCCTCTGAAGCCATTTCCTCTTCCTAATTTTTAGCATGCTGGAATTTATAGATGAGAGTTAAAGATAAAATGGAACTTTCTAGATGGGCAGTATAGGTGGGCAATTGCAAAGTTATCTATTTTTGGAAAAATTGGTTTTTAGTCTTGTTTTAGAGATAAAGCAGCTAAAGCCGAGAAGTAGCTGCCTTTCTCCCTAGATCCCAAGTCCTATTGGACGGCATCTCATATGGGAGGAAGGCGGATGAGCTGAAGCCTTGAAAGACTCTGCCTAGATTAGTGAAAACAGGAAATAAACGAAAAGAATTTGGTCGAAGTCTCAGAATAGAATGAGTGAAATTCTATTTAGAAAGTTTTTTCTATTTTTACTGGAATTCATCTTAACAAATAATAGCTACTATTATTCATTAAACATTAAGTGATGTGGACTATTTTAAGAGATTTATGCATATTAACCCATGTAATCTGCATAAATCCCACGAGGCCATCATTATAATTTCACCCAATTTTATAGATGAGAAAACTGAGTGCAGTGAAATTAAGTGTCTTGCCAGAGGTTGCGTGTGGAGCTGCTTAGGGGGCCTTGCTCCAGGTTTGCACTCTCAAATGAAATGATATATTCCTTGTATAAAGCTAAAAGACTATTTCTTTATAATGCTGTTAATACTGCTTCTAATTCTGTGGAAGACACACCAGCAGTCACTGTGATGCTTTCTCTGACAGCTCATGGGACTAAAATACAGCTTGGCAAAAATCAAAGGCATACTCCAAGTGGCATCACCAATGTGGTTAGACTTGAATCCTCCATACACATGACAGAGAAGGAGATCCAGAGGCATCTTGCCCATGGTAAATGAGCAGCTATGATCATTTTGTGTAGAAAGGCTTATCAACTGTGTGGGCTTCTGGGACCTAATGTGCAGTAGATTAGAGACAGACAGATAGATGGATGGATGGATGGACGGATGGATGAATGGGTAGATAGTTGGACAGATGGATAGATAGAAAGATAGATATATAGATAGATAGATAGATAGATAGATAGATAGATGCATCCTGTCAAATAAATTTGCTTAGTTGGCATTCACATGACAAGACAGCTCAAATCTTTCTTTTCTGGATAAACACGGTTTATTTTATCCGTTCATTCTATACATTTTCTGAAACACCATCCTTGGTTTTGATGAAACAGTATTTGAACAAAACAGTAGGGCACTGCTCTCAGAGCCACCCAGACATGCATTGGCTGCTTATCCTGGGAGAGGGAGTAGTGGATAGAAAGGGTCCATCTACTTGGTTGCTCTTGCTGAGGTATCGAAACCTATCCCCGTGTATTGGTCCCTCATTGTCTTTTTGTTTGTGGCTTCTTGGCCCTCACTGGAGTTGTTTCTACCTTTGTTGGCTGTCCTTTCTGGCCTCTTGCATATATTCTGGGCTGATGTTTTCCTCTTTGATGTATTCCTCTCTGCTTTTAGTGTTCTGGATATTCCTCATGCTTTCTGGTCCTCAGAAACTTAACTGTAGCTATATTTTAAAAACCATCTTTCAGTTATTTCTAGGCTTTTATGCCGAGGAAGTAGACTTCAGTGTGTGCTCGTTTGCCATATCAAAAGTGAAAATCGATATCACCATTGTTGAAAAATACTTTTGAAAATCCCACTTTGAAATCATATTCAGACACTGAAATATATTCCTTGTGACTTATCAGTGTGTATATTTTTTCACCCTTTGAATTGGCCACAAGAAATTTGAAGTCAATTGTGGGTAAAATAGGTGATTAAATGGGGTAAAAGCATTTTTGGCGAAAAATAAAATTAGCAAATGGCATGGCCATAAAGTCATGAAACTGATTTTCTTTCTGAAGGCAGAGTTAATGCTCAGCATATCAGTCTTCACTTATTTATTTGCTCATTCATTGTATTTGCTCAATAAATATTTATTCTCTGCCAAATACTTGCTATGCATTCTTAAGTGCTTCCAACATGTTCCCTGATCATTTTGGAAAAATGTTATTATTGAACATACAACCCCAAACAAAGAGTCTTTATGTGTACAGAATATTTACTGACTACTTCTGTCTCCCAGGAGCACCTGCACACAAGCATAGCTATTAGTTGTAATATTATCTCTAGACAAAGCACAGTGAAGCCTCTGTATTAACCTATTATTAACAACCTTATTTTCACAAAGGTATAATAAAATAATACTCTCTATAACTCAGAGGTGTGGATATTCATGTTAGAGCTACTAAAGACTTCAACCACATTCAGATGATAAGAATTACAGAAATCTCATTCTTTATGTTTTCTCAGCTAAATGTTAAACTGTTTAATTACTTGGTCCATCATGTCTAGTTGGTAAGTTGTGATTGTATAGCTTTTGTTAATCTCACGTAATATCTTTACTAGTGAGTTTGACAAACGCAGGGCTAACACCTCAAGAGTTTCTGCTCCTGCAAGTGGTAAAATGGCATTTGTGGCTCTCGTGCCCTCAATATTCTGACTTGTGAGTTTTCTGCTTGTTCTCCAGGATAGAATTTTCCTAGCTGAAATGTTTCCTACCTCACACTCCAGATATAGAATCCAGATATAGAATGCATAAAAGAAATAACATTAGTGTTTCAATAAGTTGATATTCAAGGAAAACTATGAAGATACTCTCCTCTTAAAAAAGTTTAATAAGTAACATTGCCGCTCATATTTCAAGTGATACAGGAACAGAATTATGTATGTATGTATGAATATATTATGTATATGTTTAGAGTTTCTATAAACTAAGTCTGATTTATTAGCTCTGCACTAGACTTTAGTATATAAACATTTTACCCCTGTTTTCACTATGGCTTGCTAAGAAAAATGGTTTAAATTATACATTAATTACTTTTTTTTGACAATTTTGTGCTAGTTTTCTTTTACTTTGTTAACAGAACAGCTCAAGCTTGGTAAATAACTTATTCTTGTTTGATAAAGAATAACTTTTTAAAAATGATAATCCACAGTTTTAACCACCTATTTTCTGCAAAAAATTGAAAGGAAAGAAATCCAATGTTAATCATCAATATAAGAAGTAGCGTTAAATAATGTATAAATCAAAGGAATTGTTTAGGTAAGTCATGTCTTATATGTACTTTCATAGTTAAGAAAAAGCGCATCTGGACAACCACAGTAATTCCCTACTTTGCCAGGTCAGGGCTAAAATTCACTGATCTCCAACTTTCAGATAATTTCTACATATTTTACCTTGAAATTACCAAGGACATCACATGTTTTAAGTTTGGATACTTAAATTCATGGTTTCAATATAAATTTGAAGTTACCAATCTATTATATAATATTTATGATTAATTGAAGATTACCTTTTTTCTGACTTCTTGGCTTGGATTACTTTTTAATTCACCTACCATATAAAAATGTGTTAATATTATTGCTAATAAAATGCCAATAGTGTAAAAGGGGTATATTCCTTAACTAAGTTAAGTGCAGCTACTAGATTATGGCTAACTTTAGTGAACATTTTCAAGGAACTGTGTGTTACAGAACGTACTGCTTGAATTCTGTTTTCCTCAGACAATACTGGCCAGTGTAAAGATTTAGAGGACTTTCAAGAACAAAGTTACTAAATTTGCTTGGGCTGAGTTGAAAGAGGACCTTTTCCTCAGCACAAGACTCAAGTTGGCCATCGGGGGTGAGACAGGCTCTACTGGATCAGTGGAATGGCATCTTTTGCCATTTGGAGTCAAAGAGGACAAGAAGCCTGGAGAGAGTTCAGTGCTCCTGAGGAAAGCTTATCCCCTTGCCTTCTCTCTTGGATGGGTAATGAGATATATGCTCATCCTATTTTCTTTCCTAAAGCTAAGGGAGTAAGGCTTCAAAAGAATCATTCTTAAAGTTTGGTTATGTCCCCAAGAAGGAGAGGCTGCCATCCCTGCTGGAAATTTGCATAGCCTCAAGCCTGCTAGTTTGTCCTCTTGCTACCAGTGAAGTGATAGGTGGGGAGAGATGGCATAATCAGAGTGGGGAGAAAAGACTAGCACCTTGAGTTCCTAGGCTCTGAGATAGGTGGAAGATGGCTCCTGCATGTGACCCCAGGACCCAGTGTGATAGAATTGGAGGCTGGAATTTTGCATGGGAGCACTGTAACATGACAAAGACACTAGTCTCAGAAAAGAGTGACGCATGAGGGCTTCCCAGTGAAGATCAGCCAGAAGATGTAGCCGAGGCTTACCAGGTGCCCTCAGCATCTGGGAGCTAATTGGGGTTGAGTCCCTGCATGAACAACAGGGGCTCTTGAGTCCTCTACTCTTCCTCAGTGAGCCTGAAAACATGAGCTAAATAAGGGGACTGCATTCTAACCATGGTCACTCTCCCAAGGAGAAATCTCCCTCCTTGCTCTCTGTTTCAACATCACATGTGTTAGTGCAGGGAAGAGTATGTGTGGGGTTGGGGAAGAGGAAGAGTAAAGAAGAGAGAAGACCAAGAAGAGAACTATGCTTTGAATATGAGTTTGAAGTTTCTAAAGGAAAGAAGAAATATCTTTAAAATTGAAAGCGATAAACTATTTTAAGAACTTGATTAATTTGCCTTTAAGGAAGTTCAGTACCCAGTGAAGCAGTAAACAAAGTCAAAGTGGTAATGATTATTGAAAGAATAAAATTACTTAATATTTATACCCCAAACCTTACAGTTATTTTGAAGTGCAGGTTACTAGAGCTGGGAGTACCTTACAGATAATATCTTTCTCCTCTTTGAGTGACTAACCCACAGTATCTGCTCAATAAGTATTGTTGAACAATGAATCCTCATGATTCACCAAACAAATCAAGTTTTATCTCAAATTCAGTTAGTAGGATGTGTCAGGATAAACACTGGCGCCTATTACTTAATTCTCAATCCAGTACGTTTTTCCTTAAAGTTAAGTTGTGTCTAAATTTGCATATAAACACTGTTTAGCTTAATTTTTAGATCTGAATTAAAATACTACTTTGAAAATCTGAACTCTGCCGACTTTGTAAATGACAGTCTTCTGGGTTTTGTTTTTCAATCATTTGCCCACTTGCCTGGTTGAGTTAGAAAATTGCAGGCAGGGACTATTTTTCTCAGTACATTTCTGAAGAAATCCTTGGGTTCCATTCAAGGCTTACTTGACCCTGCCTTGTGGTTGACTGGGGTCTTTTTAAGAAATATCATCAGTTGCTATGACAAGGGGGAAGATGTAGAATATTTTGGAAGTTTCAAGTGTGGAAACATTAGCATTAAGAGTTCCCAAATGTCTATCTCAAGAACCTCTGATCAAGTTCAAAGCTTATAGGGTGCAAAATAACTTTTCATTATACGGGAAAACACTTTTGGGATTTCTTGTTACATAGTGGAAGAAAAGTGAGTAAAAAAATATTACGGTAAATGGGACTTTCATATTATCCTGTTGGTGAAGAGAGCGGGATAAGAAGACAGCAATATAATTTAACTGAGCACTCCCTCATGATATTAGTGAAAATGTTTGGAAAGCTAAACTTGCAGGACCCTAGAGATTCTGATGTTGAAAGATTAATGGACACTTGTCAAAATATTGTACCCTCTACTTTCATTTTAGCAAAAAACGCATCCATAGACACTATAAACCACCTATGTGGGCACTGACAAGAACTTATCCAGCAAAACAAATGGTGTGATATGTCATGATCATTGCTACTACCAGCTTTCTTACTTCTAGAAGGGGTTCATAATTTAGGAAACTTGAAGTTATGATATATGGTCTGATCACCTTAGCACTCCATCTGTTGACAATAACCTGTGCAGATGTCTATGTGCCATTCTCCTTGCAATGGTGACTTGATTGCAATTGTAGCAAAGGTCATATAGTGGATAACTGACAAGTATAAATAATGCGTGTTCTTGTGAATTTTATAGATTAAATTCTACCTGTTATGAAGCATGTAAATAAAATTGAAGTGATGATACACTTCAATAATAGATAATTCAGAGATTTTTACCCACATCGGCAAACAGATTTAATTGCAAATGTCCCCAAGGCTATTCTCAGAGCTCTATTATTAAGATCTAGGAAGCAATTTTTCCAGTCAAAAATAAAAATATTTCCTTTGTAAATGGAAACCCTCAGAAGGAAAAGTTGATTTAAAAATAAATTTCTAAAACATACAGTCTGAAATCAAGTTTCATGCAGTTTTTCCTCTGACAGATTTAAATACTTAGAGTTCGAATCCAGCCTGTTTATTTATGAGCCTTCTGCTCTATGGAAACCCCAGAAGGCAGCAGATCATGTTTAGCAGATGAAAAAGGCAAAACAATCCATTGTAGAGAGACAAAGCTTCCCCAACCCTATGAAATTCCTTCTTATAAAATTTTGGTATAGTTCCTTTATTCCTGTTTCATCCAACTTTAAATGTAGAGAGTCAGGAATGCCTCACCACCAGTTGTATGTCTGAGATGAGTATCTGAGGACCTTTCTCGTGGTGAATAGGTTTCAAACATTTATCAAGAAGTAAAGAATGAGTAATAAAATACCATCATTTTCAAGTATTTATCAAGAAGTAGAGAGTGAGTGATAAAATGCCATGTATTTTGTTAATAATTATGGCTCCTTGCCTTTCAGAAAGCAATAGAGAAGTCTGAGATAATTTGAGGACAAGTAAATATGACTTTTCATCATGAAATGAGTAGTAAGTGTCGCTAATAGGATGGTTATTGAGTGCTTCCCAGGTGGAGAGCCATTGTACTAAATAGGAAACCTGGTAGCCATTACTATAAGGGGTTGTATCATCCAAAGATCAATTTAAGTGAATAGATCAGAGATTAATAACGAACAATTGAAGGATAAGGCTTGTGTACAGGCTGCATTGTTAGCTGAAGTTTTTCTGGAAGAAAACGAATATGTCCTCCCTTGGTGTCATAGATGAGAGACAAAATAAGAATTGGTCTGAATAAGAGACATTTTTAAGGTTCTTTTGTCAGTATGTTTTGAATGTAGATGATATATAATGACAAATTCAACTTTAGTGATTTTAATCACCTATTCATTTATTTGAGAAATAGATATTGAGTGCCTTTTATATATTAGGCATTGTATTAGGTACCTATATAGTGATGAATAATGCAGACAAAGCTTAAAATCTAGTGTGGAAGATAGAAAAATAAGTAGATAAATAGCAATAAAATGTAAGATACTAATAAGGGCTCTGCAGAGAAATAACAGTATGTAATAAAGTAAATAGTGACCGGGAGGCAGTTTTAAGACTGAGTTATATCACTGAAGTACATTTGAACTGAGACCTGAATTGTAAAGACGATCAGCTATGTAAGCGTCATCTTGGTAGAGGAAATGGACAGTACAAAGACTGTAAGGTGAGAAGGCGTTAGAAGCATCTAATAACAGGAAGAAGGGCAAGGTGAATTGTAAGGAACAGGCAAGGGAGAGAATGGTCACAAATGAGGCTAGCTATGTCATCAGGGGAACCATCAGCGGATCATGCAGAGCGTGGTGAGGAGTTTGAATTTTATCGTAAGTTCAAAGATATTCAGTGCAAGGCTTTAATCCAAAGAGAAACAAACTCTGATCCGGGTTTTAAAAGGATTGTTTTGGCTGCTGTGTGGAGAACAGTTTGTTGGGCGGCCCAGGGGAGGGGCGGTGGTGAAAGGGGAAACAGAATCAGACGGGATTCTATCGCTGTAGTCCAACTGAAAAATGGTGGTGGGAGTGAAGGTGGAGTAGTTTTCAGATTGAGAACAGGTGCTAGGAAGAGTAGACAGGACTTGCTGAGGAGTTAAATGTGGGTGATAGGGACCAGAGGGAAGAAAAATCAAGGATGGTTCCTAGGCTTTCGGCTTAAGCAGTTTGGGGATGGCTGTGCAGGTTCGTGTGATGGGAAATTCTGTGAAGGAGCAGGCTCAGGGGTTTGGTTTTCAACTTACAGTTTGATTTTGAAATGACATGCAGCTAGAGATGTCAGGTATGCAGATGAATTTGTAAATAATGGGGTTAAGAGGTGATGAAAGAGCTGGAGAAATAGCTTTGAGAGTCATGTACAAATAGATGCAAAGCCTTGGCACTGGATATTATCTAAAGTGAATGAGAAGAAAAAGTGGCACAGGACCGTGTCTTGGGTCAATTCAATATTTAGTGGTTAAACAGAAGTGGATGCAGCCAGCAACAGAGATGAGGAGAGTCATCCCTTCTCTCCTCTTTGGTCCAGTTGCGTCCTGACATAACCTTGGGTCTTGGCCCAGGAGTTGGAAGATCCCACTTCTAATGAGAATTTATCAATCTTTAAGCTCACCACATGGTCACACCTGCTGAATTTTCCACTGCTATCATAACTTTTAAGCCCTTCGTTCTTCCCCATTACCAAAGTTTGTCATGTCATCTTCTGGCTTGTTTGTTTACCTAGTCTGGTCATCACCGCAATACCTTTATCAGAACTGTAGAATGTCTGACTTCCGTAAATTTCTCTTGTTAAGCCCTAGGGTCCCTAGCTCTGGATGAATTTTATCACTTGATTTTACTGTTCCTTGTCCTAAACTGCTAAACATTCCTGCAGTAATTCACAAAAGCATCTTAGAACACCCACTACAAAAGCTTGGAATCTGAACATGACTGAGGAACTTGAAACATGAGCCGTTTCTATCCCTAGGCAGTTTTTTATTTACCTCTTGTTGATTGTCGTTCCTACCAACCACAGTCATTTTTCACAAACGTGTCCCACTATTTTTAAGCTCCATCTCAATGATATATGTTGCTTCTATTTTTCTCTGATTGTGGCAACGTTTTTTCTGAACGCTTACGACTTTACGTATCTTCCATTCCAATCCTTCCATTCTTTTGATGTGCTTTCCTTTTGACCAGTTCCAATCCATATATATGCTCTATATTCCCATTCCCTAATTTTCTCTTAGTAATTTGTTTTGTGAGTGACTCTCCCAGGGCTCTTTTCTAGTATATATTTCTTTTCACATGTATATTGCCATTCTCTGCTTGCAAATGCAAGTATTTAGATCTCCTCTCTCTTAAGACAATCCCTCCCCCAAGTTAACATTCTTTATCTCTTTTCTTCTTGCCACATATCTTGAAAAAGTAGTTTATACTTGCTGTCTGAATTTCACTGCCACCTTTCTACCTCTTGATGTTTAAATTCTTAGCCCATCACTTTAATGACTCCCTAATCACTGAGAGTAATCTCACTTCCCAAGTTTTCCTCCTCCGTCTGTGCACATGGTCACCTCCTCCGCCTTCTTTTATGAACTTCTGTCGTTTCCAGAGCATTAACCTATTTTTCTCACTTATTTTTAGCTTTTTCTCTATTGTGCTTAAACTTCTTACCTTTTCCACATTCTATTTGTTATGTTTTCCTTGAGTTTAACTTCTACTGTTATTGTCGCCATTGTCATTGTCATCATCATCATTGTTATCATCTCCTCTTTTCTCTGTTTACAGTAATCTGTTCACCCTCAAGGTCTCCCTTTTCTGAGCTTATTCTCTAGAGTTCTTACCTTGTATTTCCAGCTGTCAGATCTATTTCCACATTCTGCAGGATTTTTTACTAGAACCTCAAACTTAACAGATATAAAAGTGAACTCATTCTGTTTTCCCCAAACCAATTCTTTTTCTGGACTTTGAAATTTTGATTTATGATAGCACGATTCATTCAGTCACTCTGGCCAGAAACTGTAAGAGAAATAGTTGTGTTTTTTGCTGTTACTCACTCTTCCCAGTCGTTTCACCAACAAGTAGCTGTTCTAGATCTAAAATCCTTTCTTCTTTATCTCTGGATTTTGTCTTTCCTGTCTATTCTCTTTGTTGATTGCTAGTTCCTCCAGCTTGAACTTGCACACTATTTCCCAGGTTGTCTTTGATATTCCCATTTCTTCATAATATAATTTGTGTATCCATTCCAATTTTTTACATGTTACTTCCACATTAATCTTCCTTAAGCATAGAATTAATCATTTAATTCTCCAATGCAAAATGGTTTTCCATTGCCTAATAAATTAAATTGTATATATCCAAACTAAAGTATGATTACAATTCCCCTTTCCAAACATTTTATGCCCCATTACTTTTTTTTGATGTATTCCCCATTCACATTCCATTCATAATATTCATTGAATTCTGAATACTTCTTTTATTTTTCAAAAAATGTTCATTTATTAATTTCTCATACTATTTCCTCTGCCTGTCATATATTATTCTATGTCTCTATTTATTGAAACTTAAAAACCACCCTTCTATGTGAAGCCTTTCCTGATTTTTCCTGACTTCTGAAACTTGAAGTGATTGCCTCCCTACAAAAAGACACCTCCTGATTAAAAGTAAGATAGAAACTAGAGATGTGCTAACAGGTAAAGTGGGTGGTCATCTGATCTGGAAGGGTAAATGGTAAAGTCAAGGTCAATTACTGGGTTTCTTAAACACAAGATACCAAATAATAAGTGAGGGCAGTTAATGCTACTGCATTGGGAATAAAAATGAGAAAACAGTAAACCAAATAACGCAACAGATATCATGCCTTCTTTTGAATTCTAGTTAACTGTCACCCTTGTTTTCAACCCCTCCCCACTTTTTTACATTAACAAATTCAACAATTCTAATATCCTATCCATAATAGTGACTCGTCACAGCAGGGATTCTCATTGGTTGAGACAGGAATGGGTCAGTAGCATCTTCACTGTAGGGAGCTATTTGAATCTTACTGAAAGTATCATGCATAGATTAAAGAAAGCACCTCACAGACCCTGAACCATCACTCCCACACCCAACTTCCCTCCCTGACCAAGATACTCACTGGTGTCCGTTACCTCCCACATTAAATGATAAATTTTTGAAGGCAGATGCTAAGTATTATTCATTATTGTATCTCCCAGATCACTTAATATAGTGCATGGTACCTAGTTGAGACTAAATAAATCTCTGCTATGACTGAATGAATAGGCAATTTGGGTAAAAAAAAATTCCACATAGTTCCCTTAATTACAGAATTAGGGCATTTTTTCCTACTTGAATATAATGTAAGATCCTCTTCGTTTATAAGCCTTGAGGGTAGATATCATGGTTTCATATTTCCTTCTGAGAATTATTTAAGGAAATATCTGATTCTACTCTTACTTATTAGAATATTGAAGCCTGGAAAATCATAATTTTAACCATTGGCGATGGAATGTAGTTTTATTCCAGACTAATCTTTTATTACTTTTTTTTGTGAATATAAGGAGACCTTAAAGAGGGAAAAGAAGAAAATATGAATGACTACAACTGATTGCTTAAAATTCTTATTAAATGGAAATTTATACCCCATACAGATTATTTTGCTAAGAGACAAAATGAAATATTTGACAAAATATCTCAAAAAATCTTTCATTTTCTTTTCAAAAACTGTTTGACACTCCTTAAAAGACAAATATAGGGAAACATTTAAAAAGGGCTTAGCATAAATGACATTTTTAGGGAAATATTAATAAAAACTCTATGAACTTATATCAAGCCCAAGATGTAATAGAAAAAGATCCCTCTTGACAAGCAAAAATTCATATTGTTTCTAATCTCAGTTTAGACACATGTTAAAGAGTAATACTAAAGGGGCTTAACACTAACTATTCAGACTCTACTCTGTATCAGGCGCTTTTCTCAGTATATTGCTTCCCCTGTATTAATGGATTATTAACACTACTAAATGCTTTACACATATTATCTCTAATATCTTATAACCTTGCAAGGAAAATGTTATCTACACTAGACATAATAAGAAACTAAAACTCTTATAAATTAGTGCCAGACTAGATATGAATATAGGCGTGCCTGACTCCAAAGACTTTTACGTCATCACTCAGAGAATATTCTCCAAACATACCGCAATATTTGATGTAGAATGTTGTGGCGAGTCTTACATATTTAGTCTCCTCTTTTTCTTCCCTCTACTTTTAGATATAAGTCAAGTAAAAGTAGGGCTAACGAGAGACGACCTATTGTACACCAATGAGGAAGCTTTTCTGTGTAAAAAATTCTCTTGCTATCTCTACACACACTTTGATTTTAATATTTTTAGTAAAGTGCTTCATGAAGAAGAATGGGTATTCTCTCTTTCACACACACCCCCCACACACATGTACACATGCAAATTATATGCTTTGCATAGTTAGAATTCCAAGAAGAGGGACAGGTAAACTGGAAATCAGTATTTCTTTTCTTTTCTGTTCTTTTTTTTTGAGGAAGATAAGCCCTGAGGTAACATCTGCCACCAATCCTCCTCTTTCTGCTGAGGAAGACTGGCCCTGAGCTAACATCTGTGCCCATCTTCCTCCACTTTATATGTGGGACGCCTGCCACAGCGTGGCTTGACAAGCAGTGCATGGGTCCCCACCTGGGATCCGAACCAGGGAACCCAGGGCCACTGCAGCAGAACGTGCTAACTTAACCTCCGCACCACCAGCTGGCCCCCAAATCAGTATTTCTTAAAGAGACAGGAACCAAACAGAATGTAGGCAAAAATAAAAAATCTCAGTATAAAGCAAAAGTACAGTTCTTATTATAAAAGTGCTCTGAAAATCAGAACATTCAAACATTCAAAAAGCTATCAAGTCCTACCAAACCACTGGAAGAAAGCTTGCTCTTTACTATTGTCTTACACTGTATCTGGGTGAAGCCATGGGTTATTAACAGATGTTTACTTGCCAAAGAGAGGAATTCTGTTTCATGCTTCATGGCGAAATGACATCATATAAAGCAGTGCTTTATGTAATCATTTCTGGATTGATAACTGATAGCAACAAATCAGCCCAAGTCAAATTGTAGCTCTTCTGGAAAGGATGACAAGAAAACAATCAATAGTACCAATGTTTGTAGGGTTTGTCAAAGAAGCCAAGGGGTATTTTAAGTGGATAGGTCAAGAGAATTCATTCCATAACTCATGTGCCATAAGTAGAAATAGATTGCTCACTTAAAGGATGTCTGTTCATCTGTCTTTTTTTGTGTGGCATCATAAAATGGAACAAAATATTGAAGTGCTTTTGACAGGTCCCTCTTTTGGTAGAGATCCAAAATTAGGAGATCCACTGTCCGCATGCTTGTAGGACAGTCCTGGGTGGATCCACTCACAGGGATGGGTCCTGCAGCCCTGCTCTCCTTCACTAGATTTATCACTAAATCTGTCACTATGTTCCTGTCTTAGCCCATTTGGGATGCCACAAGAAAAATAACATAAATTGGGTGGCTTGTAAACAACAAAAACTTATTTCTCACAGTTTGGGAGGATGGGAAATCCAAGATCAAGGCACCAGCAGACTTGGTGTCAGTGATGACCATCTTATCATTGTAACTTCACATGGCAGAAGGGTTGAGGAATCTCTCTGGAACCTCTTTTATAAGGGCATTAATCCTATTCATGAAGAATCCACCTTCATGACCTAGTCACCTTCCAAAAGCCCCACTTCCTAATGCCATTGCATTAGGAGTTAGGATTTCAACCTATGAATTGGAGAAGGACACAAACACTCTGATCATAGCAGTGCCTATATAAATAAGATTCAGAATACACATTACATTACATAAGTCAGGACTGGGTTGTTCATTAAGACTGTAGAATCAACATAGAGAGCTAATTTCAGTGATTAATGATTCTAAATCCACTTTGAGTTTAGGATATTAGGATAATATTAACTGGACCATAGACTAATCTACATGCATTGTTGGGATGCTTAAATATAGCCTCTATCTGTAGGCATTATTTTCCTAAACATGGACCTAACAGAATGTGTTGATAATGTCACATGATCTCCTCGTATTTATTTTTCTTGCAGTTAAGTAAAAGAAGACTACCAATAGTTTTAATATTTAAAAAAATTATTGGTTTTATTTTAAAGCAGTGTTTTAAGAACGTATTCCTGAGGAATTAGGGTTCTGTAAGCTGTTAGTAATACTAACAAAGGTGGGTTCTGAGGATAAATATGTTTGAGAAAACATGGGTTAAAAAAACTTAAAATGGTCTCTTGCGGGACACCTTAGAACTTTTAAGATGCTAATGAGGTGAGTGCTGGTCCTGGGTGAGGTGAGATCAGCAAACTCTCTTACTGAACATAGCTTCAAAAACAAAGTAGAAAGCATGGAGCAGCTATTTGATATCTCTCAAAAGTAAATAGTAGCAGATGGATTGGGGAAGGAGACCAGAATTAAAGTGCTACTGAAATAGTTGTAAGTTTACCATATACCCAGCTGTTGTGTCTACTGGCCTGGATTCAAGGCTTCTGGAACTCATAATTGGATGTCTACATGGACAGAAGTTCCAGGAGAAGTCCTCCAGTTTTGATTTGAGGAGTAGGAAAGGGGTCCTTTGGCAGTGAGAGTGGGGACAGCAGGGACATGCAATCAACTAAAATTCTGAAGAGGAGGAAGATTCCTCTCCACTCAGAGAAGCTGTGGTTCAAGAGGGTGGGAGTGAAACTCTGCTGTTTTTCTCTTTCTCTGTCCTTCTGCCCCTTGACTCCAGACATGAGTGCATTTGAAGGAAGTCTATAGCAGACCGAGGTAAATAAAGTCCCAGCTTTTTGCTAAAGGTCCATAAAGGGGAGCCTAAGGGGGACAAAAGTACCAGGAAGATCATGGAGCTCAGAAAAATGACCCAATAAAGTTATCAACTCCTGTGCTCAGCCAAGAGCTACACATGCATGAATCTACTTGTAAACAATATACCAAAGACTTTGAGAACAGTAGTAAGCAATAGACCATCACTCAAGTGTCAGAATGGCCACAGGTGCAACATACATCGGACAGATCTGAAAAACACTTCAAAGACTTTGCAAACAAGTGACATTGAAACAATAACCCACGAAAGACTGATTTGAATATGTGGCTAGAACCAAACTGCGTTTGTGGCCTGCTAAAACAAAAATATCAACATTCTCCACAGGATTAAAAACCAAGGCTCACAGCATAATATTAAAAATGTCCAGGACGCAGCCCAAACTTACTTGGCACACAATGCCTACAAGCCTTTTGAGAAGAATAGAGGAAGTCTTGGGATTGGTAAAAGGATAGGTGAGTTTCTTCTGTTCTTGTAAAGACTCAATTTGTAAGACAAGTTGTACATGTTGTCCTCAATTTGTAGGACAGTTGTTTTCAATCCTCTAAAGAATTGGGTTGTAACTTGAATGATATTAAGGTGCTGACCCATTCATCCAACTACATTATCTTCAATTTGCTTCTTTATATTAGGGAGATCATCAATTAAGATAGAAATCAAAAGATTCTTATGTTCTAGATTTAGAGCTATGTGTCTCTGGAATGTTTTTGTTCCCTCTAGGTACATAGTTTCATTTAGTTTAGGGGAGAAGATCTAAAAAAAAAAAGTTTCTATCATACCTGAATATCAGCTTCCAGTTGGCCAACTTCTGATCATAGAGCTACTTCCAAAAAAATTCTTTCAAATAACTTGTCAAGTTTCAGGCAGGACAAACAGTAAATATTCCCGACAGTATTGAACAACCCTAAAAGAGGCAACCCTCCCAAGATCCAGAGCCACACCCAAAGAAAGCAAAAAGAAAGAAGGACTTAGACAACTCCCCTGAGACCGGGCAACAGTTGGTAGGACCCTAGCCACAAATGGAATGCAACATACATTTTTGTCTGGGCATATTTTCGGTCGCCCAACCTGACAGTTGAGCTACCTGCATATGCAAGAACTGACAACCTGCGTGTCCCAGGCAGATAGAAAGCCAAGCCAAGTTCTCAGGACACAAAACAAGACAAACAAGAAGGCAATAGCTGTCGCTGGGACAGAAAGGATCAACAACCAATGGGCAACCCAAACCCAAATTCACAAGTCTGGATTTGGAAAGGAAGGGACAATGTGAAATTTTACCTTCCTTTCTTGACTGACACTACAGAGATCCAGGAGAGCTGACTCTGGTAAGAATTCTCACTCATCACTGGCTTCTGCCGTTTTCCCCAGAATCACATCTGCAGGCTCTGGTGTGAGCAGCGTTTAAAGTAGATAGTGTAACTCTGGTATCTACCAGAATTTGGTAAGGTTTTCTATTAATATTAATTTTAGTTTTCCATTGGCTGGTTAAGGAATAGCTGGTGGCAGTTTACCAGAGAATCTCTCAGTCTCATCAACCATGGGAGGGGCCCACATGAAGGGTCTTCCTTCTAGGGTAGATATGGGGGCGTTTGAGTTGGTGTGGAGGGATTGGATCAAATCTCTGAGCACAGTTTTTTCCAGAGTCCTGGTTGATTGCAAATGAGACACTGATTTCTGGGCCAGTGATTTGATGGTGGAACCCTAGGAGGCTGCAATTGGGGAGGCCTAGGTGTTTTTGGTTTCAGGCCTTGGAGCTGCGGCAGTTGTACAGCCATTAGCTTGGTGGACTTTTGCTTACGGTATTGTGGTCTCTTCAGAGTGGAAAAGCAATTCAGATAGAGGACTAGTAGACCGAGTACTCAGGTAAGGAGGGCAGAGGGAAGTAAGAGGAGTCACATTAGTCTTGAAGTTTTTTATTTCAGGTACCTCTTGTCTTTAAATTTTCAGTAGCTTTTGTAATGAATCTTTTAATGAGGCTATTTTGGAATCTTGAAGCCTTTTGGAGGCTTCTCCGTGCCAATTAAAGTAGATACCCCATCCTGTTTGTTTGATTTGGGAAACCTGTCTTTCAAGGATACTTAAATGAATGGTCTTGTCTAATGGGGACATTCCCCATAGTGGCCGTTGCAATCTTGCATTGTCTTAGTGAGATTTTGCCATTTTGTAGATAGCTACAGCATCTTGGACCAGAGTTCTTGGAAATAAAATAAGCAGGTATGCTAGAAGGAGGTACATTCAAGGCTTTGAAAATTCTGGGATCCCATTTCTTTAGCTAAGCCTTGGGTCTCTTGGAGACAAATTAATACCTGAGAGGGATGTGCCACTGGGTTGCGGATTTTATGGTGTTTTACAGTGTACCTCATTCATGGGAATTTTCTTGAGGTTGGAGGGTGATCTAGTGTTGATCTAACCCATTCTGTGACCAACTTATCCCAGCACAGGAGTCTCAGAGTTAGGTGGCGAGCCCTCTAACAGCTTTTACATGCTCAACCACACCCACCAATTTTGCAGCTTTGGCTTCTAAGAGTCCTATTAGCAAGAGATCTTTCAGGAGCTTCTTTACAGTGGTGGATGCTCTGATGGCTTTTAACAGTATGACTTGTGCCTACTTTTGATTTTGAGGGTCAAAATAGTTTGAATTTTTTGTCTTAACTTATTTTCCCAAGTCCTCCAGTGGTTTATGCTGTGAACTTACCCTGAGGTTTGGTGAGCACCCTAAGAGCTGCCACTCCTTGTGAGACTCCCAGTATAACTATCCCAGAACCTTTCTGGGACCCCAGAAGCTTTCTGGAAATTTTAATAAACCCTAGAACCTTTCTTGAAACAATATATGTGGGCATATATATATACATATACATATATTATATATATATATTTTAAATTAAGTTTGTTTGGGTCAGAGAGCTGCATGTAAGGGAGTGGAGCTCAAATTTGAGTGACTTACCTCCAGCCCTCTATAACGAAGAGAGGAATCGTGAACTCAAAGGGATCAGCGGGTACCTCGCCTGTGCATCTCCTTCATAGGCTGTTAGTGTCAGCTTCAAATACCTTTGTGTGTTGCCAAAAACTATTGAAGAATGATTAAAGAGGGGCCAGCCCAGTGGTCTAGTGGTTAAGTTTGAGTGCTACACTTTGGCAGCCCAGGGTTTGTGGGTTCAGAACCTGGGTATAGACCTACACACTGCTCATTAAGCCATGCTGTGGTGGCATCACACATACAAAAAATTAGAGGAAGACTGGCACAGATGTTAGTGTAGCAACAATCTTCCTCAAGCAAAAAAAAAGAAAGTGATTAAGGAAAACAATTTAGCTGATACAAAGAAACTTTAACATTTCGTGAAGTGAACAGTCTCCTGTGAAGGACTGTGAAATGAGGTGGAAGGATAAAGAATAAAGAACAAGGAAGAGACAAATAGAAATTACCTGATTGGCTGGGGACACAGAGTCACCTTATTTAGGTCTAGAAGGCCCAGAGTTGACTTGACATTTGGGGATTGGCTGACTGTATATACTGCACTTCTGGTAAAGACGAGCCTTTACAGGGACACTAAATCTAAGTTTCGGTTTGCTGACATGGCACCCTAGGGAGACGTGGCTCCATCTTGGGTCTAGAAAGTTATTTCAACACAGGTAAGTTATCATCTCATTTGAAATGTGTGCAGAGGCTGTCAGATAACTTGATCATCTGTTATTCTAGGTGACTGAGGGTTTAAGTGGAATTCAACATTTGTTCAGGCATTAGTTTTACTGTCCATAAATAACAGAAAGACATTCTAGAAAGGGGAGGCCACGAGTGAGAAATAAATCTCATGTTGGCTTTATGCCTAGGACTAATGAGGGAAAAGAAGATGGGCCAAAATGAACAATAATTCAAAAGGGGTAACTGTATATCCTTTAATCGATTTTATTCGTAGGGTTCACAACCCTGAGATATCAGAACTCGTGACCAAAATTGGGGTTTGTCAAGTCCACAGCAGAGGTGTCCCCTTGGGTGCTCTGCACATCAGAAACTCAGGTAGAAAATAAATTACACACACCCGCACACACAGAGTCACACACAACGTGATTTCTTGTCAGTGACATCGGCACCATCTAGCAGCAGCCAACTTCCTGTCTTTTACTAGTGTATTGACCCAAGAGTCACAACTCAAGACTGATTGCATCTTCCTTTTATAATATGAGTCATGATAGAAAAAAGGCATTTGGTAACTACAAAATTTTTCTTGATACTTTCAAATAATAAATTACTTCTTTACAGAAAAAAATTAAAACAAGCAGTGGCAACTAATTGTATTTCCCAACTCAATTAATTTACTTAGCTTTCAATTTAGAAAGGCATCACATCTTCCTAATAATCTCTAATAATCTCCTAATACTTGCATAGGTTTGGGAAAGACAATCTTCCTCAAGTAATAAAAGAGGAAGATTGGCAACAGATATTAGCTCAGGGTGAATCTTCCTCCCAAACAAGAAAAACGAAACCAAGAGGTGCATGTGTAAGAGCAGGAGAGCAGTTAGGAGGCACAACAGTAGTTCTGTGAAAGATGTTTTATGCCAATTTTTACCAGAAGAGAAGATTGCATAGTATAACATTGTTTTTACTTTTTTTGTTTCCATTAGTTTACGGGAAAAGTTTATAAATGTTTTACTACATTTGTCACAGCTCTTTGTGTCCGCTCCTTTTATAGTTCTCTACAGGCTCATCCTTCTGTTTACACGAAAGTGTATAGCAGCAGGCATCCAGCGGAGTCAGGCTTCATCACTGTGTATGTTTGGCAGAAGTACTTCGCCCTTTCTGAACTTCAGCTCCTTTACTCGAAAGTGGGGACAATCCTGGTACTGCTCACATCACCAGGTTATTGTGAGGATCCGATGAAATTATAGCACTAAGGAAATTGAGATACTGTAAAAACATTGATTCCCACCATCATCATAATTGTTACTTCTTTCATATTCTCCACCAATCCATGCCTGTCAAAATACTGCCTTAATTGTCACAGTTTACATCTATGTAAACTTTGCATTTATATACTGTCCATTCAATCTGCGTATTTGAGTTGCTTCTTCTTCATATCAATAGAATGATGTGTGTATATAAGTATATAAGATATCACAGCACCTACTTCTGTGCTTTGTACATCACTTGTATTCAATAAATGTTCCTTGACAGGAACCCATAAACCCCAGGGTGAGGGCGTGTAAGTGGATATGTCCACTCCCTTCTCAAGCCTTCATTGGTTTTTCAGTGCTCGGTGTGGAGGCAGGTGAGAAGGCCCTGGAGCAGGACCACCTGGGTCATATCCCAGCCTGTTCATTTCTTAGTTGTGCAATCTTGGACAAGTGACCTAAGCTTCTCTACCCTGTCTGTTCAGCTGTAAAAATGAGGATGATGTCAGGGTCTACTTCATAGGATTGTTGTGAAGTTTAAGGCATATGAAGTACTTAAAACACAAGGCACATAGTAGTAACATAACACTCAATAAGCATTTGTTGCTGTTATGTGGACATGGGTGAAAATCTATAGCAAGATTTTGCATGATTCAGCCACTACTGACCTCATCTTGACTGTTCTATAACCCCTACCCCTCCAAATCCTTTCCACACACACTCTTTTTCAGCCCAGCCATACCTGCTTTCATTGGATTCTTGGATCATGGAACTTGGACTACTTTATCCGGCCTTAAGGAGTTTGTACTTGCTTTCTCATCTGCTTCGAAGAGTCTTTCCGCTGCTTAATTCCTACTTGTCTTTTAGAGCTCATGGAAAATATCACTTCCCTGGGGACATCTTCCTTAATCTACAAGATTGGGTCAAATCTCCCTCTTAATCATTAACAAAGCTCCCTGTACTTCTCCGTTCAGAGCACTTGCCACAATCATGAAATAATTAATTTTGCAATTCCTTATTTATTGCCTGTTCTATTAAAATTCTGTTGTGTTCACTTCTGTTTTCCTAGAACTTAGCGCAGTGTCCAATAAATATTTGCGGAATACATAAATACAAGAATAAGTAATCAAAGCACTTGGTAATCTCAAAGGCTCAACTTTGATAAAAAAGACACATTTCAAAATGCCAAAGAATCACAGTTTAGAGTACATTTAAATTGTAAGTTGCAAATGAGATAATACAGGAAAAAATACCATGTGCCTACTTAATACCACACAAATTTAGAGCATTATTGTGATTATTAATTCCCAATAGCATTCAGTTTCCTTCAGACCAAAAAAAAAAGAAAAAGTCCATGAACTGCAAAAGTTCCTATATAATCAGTGCCCCCCCCGAAATCATGGAGGCTGGGGAAAGGCTATCACAAAGCGGCCCGCTCACAAGTACAATTTCAGAAGAAGAGCAGGTGGTTCAGAATATTTCTATAGCACATTTTGGAGGGAAGCATATTGGATAATTATTAAATAACATGCTTCTAGTCTAAATTAGACTTGAATAAACTGATCAACCTCCCATTGAAGGCAGAGCTTCGAACAGATTTTCATTAACATCTGGTATTTCCCAACTCACTTTTCTCATTATTAAAGCCAATAAATGTCTCGGGTTTAGATTATTCTCAAAGGGTCTTTAGAAGAGAATTGACTAGATCTGTTTATTACTTTGCTTTCCAAATGTTGCCCAAAATATCCTTTGGTAATCAATGCATGACTAGCATTCTAGAACCTATTAAGAACAAAGAATTTGGAATGTGCTATGCTCTAGGCTTCACTCCTAGTGGAAACTCTGCTAATTAATTTGCTAAGAAACCTTTTATATAAGGGACCTATTTAAAATATTCATTCCTCCTTGAAATTCAGTTCAAGTAAAAAGTTTGCCCTTGCAGATAAACTTGTATATTTTCTCTGATTAGTCACAGTTCTGCGTAGCTCAAAATATTTCCATTTGTTCTTTTTCTTTTGATATAATCTTGACTGACTATAGTAACTAACTTACTCTAATGTTTCATAAACATCTATATATTTACCACTTATTGAGAGTTTTGTTCAATGCTCAATACAATTTAATTGTGTAACATACTGTCAAATCTTGTACGGGGCATCAAAAATCAAGCGGAAATAGGTAAATTCTAATTTTAAAACAAGGAAACAAAGAAACTGACATGAACTCTGTATGACGTCTTTTGTACTTGGGTGATAATTCCAAGCTCTAAACGTTCCCCAAGGTTGCTTGATGTTGATAACACTTTAAGGAACAAGATGAATTATTTTCTTTTCTCCTCGTGTAATAACCATTTAGATAAAGACATATGTCGGGATTTTTCTCTGAAGCATCAAGAAAGGGACATCATGGTAATTTATTAGATCTTACCTCCAGTATGGTTCTTTCCTTGTCCTCTTTTCCATTGGCTTGTCCTCAAGGACATTCCCTATTTTCAAGCTGCATGGTATGCAACCAACCAACCCTGTAGCAAATGACCCTGCAAAGCTAGGTAGACGCTGTCTGGAGGTGGAGCAATGATTTTCCCCCTTTCCATTTCTTACTAATTAAAGAAAAGTGGCATGGAATCCTGGCAGAGCAGAAAGATGATGTGATTTGGGGTCAGTAAGTGGTAAGTTTGGATCCTAATTACTCCACTAACTACCTTGATTTTGGCCAAGTTATTCAATTTCTCTGTGCCTCAGCATCTTCTCACATTAAATCTTTGTAATGCTCTTATGAGCATTACATAAAACCACGTAGATGAACAGCCAGCCAGAGAGTAAGGGTTTTCAAGGATTGATTATTGGTGTTAGTGCTATTGTTACTAATTAGAGCATTGGTGGCCTCTGTATGTCCTCTTTGCTCTCTCCTCAGTGAAGTGAAACAAATAAGTGGGTGATTTTGTGGCTCTGACATGAAACTAGCTAAAATAAATCCTAACTCAAACAAACCAATAAGCCAACCATTGAGAATTCTAATATCTTTTCATTTGTATGCACTAAATTGGAGGAGTTCAAAAATAACCTTGTAATAAACCCATTAGCCCCAGTTAGTTGAGGAGGAAAATGTGGCTCCTTTCGCCAATGTACCCTTTCCTTTTAGGCTCCTCCCAGGCCAGTATCCCCACTGTGGTGTTGGATGTCTGGAGTCTTTCCTTGTAGTCTTCCCTCCTACCGTGTCTGCCTGCATGATCTTCTCCCAGGATCCATTGTCTCTATACAAGGCTCTCTGTTAGTTAAGTTGACATACTCACTTTTGGTGTGGTACTAACTGCTGACAAGGGCTACCTATAAGCAACCTTTTAGGTGACATTTGCACTTGAATAGGAATTTTGGCAGATGAAGTGGGCAGCATTTTGGAATAAGAATCCTTTTTGGTTTCACTGTGGCAACGTTTCACAAAGGACTTTTTAAATTGACTACTAGTTAGAAGATGTTGATGTAACTAGGGAAACAATTGATCAAATACGTTATGGAGACACTAAGTTAAATAAAATTAAGCAGGTTCATTTATTGTAATACTGCTCAGAGCCCTTAACAGGCAATGTGCATTGTGTACAAGGAGACACTGGATTATGGAAAATCAGTAATTTAACAACTATTTAGTGTAAACCTCCTGTGTATGAGGCACTGTTCATTGAGTGCTGGTGATATAGCGTTAAATAAGACAGACAAGATCTTTGCTGTCATGGAGTTGACAATCCAGTGTTAAGGCTTGTGGTTGGTGGAGGCAGGGGCAGAAACTTTGAGATAATGTTAAGTTTTAATGAGAAAACAACATACAATGATATGGTAGAGATTAACTGGAGAGAAAAGGAATGATCTGGAAACTTCTCTGACTGAGAAGAAGGAAGAGCCCTACAAAGTTTTGAGATAGGAGAATTTCAGAAAGAAGGAGGAGGAAGTGGGAAGAACCAAGGTGGGAATAAGCTTGGCATGTTGACTATCATATAACATTGACATTGGAAATCTCTTTCCCTAAAATTCACAAAAGAATAGTGTTCCATAGAACACGTTTTTGAGAAAAACTGTTCTCACTTAGGCAACCCGAGCCTATTAACAGTAAGTTCCACTCTGCCTCCTACCATCATCTGAGGTGGGCTAAAATACTTTTCATAGATATGTTATAAGATTTTTTTTTTTTTTTTTGCTGAGGGAGACTCACCCTGAACTGACATCTGCACCAATCTTCCTCTACTTTGTATGTGGGTTGCCTCCACAGCATGGCTGCTGATGAGTAATGTAGGTCCGCGCCCAGGAACCGAACCTGGGTCACTGAAGTGAAGTGAGCCAAACTTAACCACTAAGCCACTGGGCTAGACCCCTAAGATTTCTTTTAGAGCCAAATAGAATGTCTGGCACGTGGAGATATTCAATAGCTGTCAATTTCCTTTCACTCTCTCACATTGAAAATCACCCAAGGAAAGATGATATTTAACACTTAGCATATGTCTGCACTGTTTACCAGTCTCCACTACCAAGTATTATCTCTAGTTTGTTCATGCTGTGAACACTTAATCTTATTATATATAAAATCTGATTTCATGCTAGCAATATCAGAGAAAGAAAAGTAGGTGTAAAAACTATAAAATGCAAAAATATTTTTATTTCCGTAATAAAAGATGAATTCTTTTTTTCCTCCCAAATGGTATCCTCAGAAACTTATCAATGGGTTCAGATAAAATCCTAGAGTAACTCTACACATTTCGTTTTGTTTTTCCTGAAAATGAGTTATAATCATAAAGACATGTCTTAGTAAATACAGAGGCCATTCTAAATATAATTATAGAAGATCATTTGGTCTATTAATTATATAGAAAGAATCATAAACCCAGGTTATCTAAATTAAATTGTATTTTTTTAAAAAAGTAAAAAAATATTAATCTTTCAATTTATTCAGGAGAAAAATGTTAGGTGACCTTTTTTTAGCGACTCATTTTCCACAATTTCAGAGAAAAAAGTTAGAAATGGAGTCAATTTTAAACGTGAACAGAAAATTATCTGTCAAAACAAATACTTTCATCTGACTTAGAAAGGATCTATTTAAAGGAATTATAAAAAATTCTAAGAGATTTTAATCTTAAACGTACAGTATTAACAAGTTTCACACCTTTTATTTCCACTATTATAGGCAACCTAGAGGTAAAATAAGATTATGCCTAAGTAATTTGTTTTCATCCTTGCTGCCACAGAATTCACGTGGGGATTTTTGACAGGCAAATTAGTCAAATACAGGATAAATGAGTAAAACGGAAATTGAAGGGCTAGTGTAATAAAGCAAAATTGTAAAATGACTAAGGCTTTTAAAAAATAAAATAATGCATGTTCACCATTCAAAAACAAAACAATACAGAAGGGTAGAAACGGAAAAATCTTCCATTGTCCCCAACCCATCCCACTTTGCAGGGGTAGTCATTAAGAGCCTATTTTGAATGCTTCAAAATATTTGACATATAAGCAAGTATAGCAAATATTTTTTACACAAATATTTATACTATTAAATATAATATTATTCACTTGTTTCTTAACTTATCAATATATTTTGGAAAATGTTTTTATCAGACACAGAGCCTAGCTTCTCTTATTAAGGATAGCTGATCTTCTATTTAATAGATTTGTCACAATTTGTTTACCTAATCTCCAGTTATGGGGAGCATCATTTATATTTTTATGATGATGATTTTGGTGAGGAAGATTGGCCCTGAGATAACATTGTTGCCAATCTTCCTCTTTTTGCTTGAGGAAGATTGACGCTGAGCTAACATCTATGCCAGTCTTCCTCTGCTTTATGTGGGATGCCGCCACAGCATGGCTTGATGAGCGGTGCTAGGCCCACACTAGGGATCTGACCCGGTGAACCCAGGGCCGCCGAAGTGGGGTGCCTGAACTTAACCACTACACCACTGGTGGCCCATTGTTTATATGATTTGCTTTCACAAACAATACTATTTTGAAATTTTATCTACAAGCCCTGCCATGTTACCTGATGGTTGCTTTTGGTGCCTAACATCTGCCTAGCTCCATCTAGAACTAGGCTATATGGCCTATGAAAGTGGCGAGAACATGGCCCCATGAAAATAGCTGCAACTGAGTGTGTCAGACAGTAAGATGTAGGAGAGAATGAGGACACTGGTTTTGCCATACTCTCCACATCTATGTCTGGTATCTCTGCCCTAAGCATCTTTGCAAAAAGCAGTTTCACCACAAACATTTTCACTATACAGCTAATTGGTTGTAAGGCAATTTTGCTGTAAAAGATAAAATAACTGGTTGACAGTTTTGGTTTCACTATAGTTTCATTTGGTTACAAATGGTTTTCATAATGAAATGTGAAAAACGAACAATAAAATTAAAAAAACTTGACTGCGAAAAATGAAAATGCAAAAATATTTGAATACAAATATTTGAAAATTTAAATGTGTGTAGATTCATGGCAATCCTGGGTAAAGAACTGATTTTATTTTGTGCATTGCTGCTTAAGCAATTGATCTTCCGTGTCTTTTGTTCATACTATTATACATTTTTTTTTGCTTGTTGATTAGTTTCCTCGCTGGGCATCACATTTTTTTCGCTAAAACGTCTTCCTTCATTCAAAGACATATCAATTTCATCCAAATACCACAGTGCATACTTGTAACCAAATGAAACCATAATAAAACCAAACTGTCAATCAACCAGTTATTTTATCTTTTACAGCAAAATTGCCTTTACTGCCGCTTAGCTGGGGGGTGAAAGTGTGGGGAAATTACTTACTTCTCATGAAACTACTTGCGGCAGAGATTCTCACAGAGAAAAATGCCTAGAACCCTGCATACCACCTACCTCCTATAAAGCTTTACACTTGGAGTATTTCTACTGTTTTCATACTTTTTCACTTGAAAGTTCATTGACGTGCCTTGGAAGTAATTTTATATCATAAGATATGGAAGATAAATCCTAGAGGATATTGGGTTAGCACACTTAAAATTTTCTACCTCCTTTCTGCATCACACCCACCCAGTACCCCCACCACTGCCATTGCCCATCACTTTGTTGGCGCACCTCGGTACAGGGGCTATCCATCACAATGGCAATTTCTAAGGGAAGTGTCTTTCTTCAGACTTTTCAGCACTTCTTTTTGTGACACCATCTCCACATCTTCCAGTCCCACCTCTAGATATGACAGCTGTCTAACTTGCTCCACTCAATGATGAATTATGTTAGTGGGTACTAGGGCCTTGGAATCACGTGCTTTCCAAGCAGTATTTGTGTGGTAAATGCAATTCAACAATTACAGATTATGCAGCTACTGTATAGGATACTACTGAGTAAGATTGAGCCCTTACTCCTGAGAAGCTCATAGTGTAACAGGGTGAGTGAAGAGGGGATGGGTTAAAACAAGTCCAGAATTTGCTGAAATAAAGGAAAAGGAAGAGGAAAGCCACCTGGGAATTGCCAGCAAAATTTGATAGGGATACACGTGACAGAGCATTGCTTCTGATTTATAGAATTAGAAACAAGGATTGATGAAGAATCTGGCACTTTATCTAGGTCTTGAAGGATCGTTAAATGTTTTTTTCAAGAATGACCTTAGAGGGAGGCCGTTCCAAACTGAGGAGTGGCGTGAGTCAAAGACGGTTGTTAGGAAACTCAGTGAGTAAGGAGCAATGAGCATTCCAGTTTTGTGGGAAATTAGGAAGCAGAGTAGTTGTGGGAGAGTGTGTAGTAATGATTTTGATCCCCAAAGAGAGGTCTGGCCTTTGTTCTGGCTTCTGGGAGGTAACCTCTAAATCCTTGGATAAGAGTGTCTTTGTTATTCACATTGGGTCCCAGAGATCATTTCTGATAGTTTATGCTAAGAGGTGACTCATAGTAGACCCCTCCATCATATGCTAACAGGATGGCTTAGGATGGGAGCTTGCCACACCAGAAAGGTCAACGATGTGGTTAGAGGGTTGGGACTTGGGGCCACATAATATTATCTTGACCTTTAGAGAGAGAAAGGGACTGGAAATTGAGTTCAGTCACATGGACAATTCAGTTGATTTCACCTACATAATGACGCCTCAATCAAAATCTCTGGACACTGAAGCTAGAGTGAGCTTCCTGGCTTGCCATTCCCCTGTGTATATTGTCACACAACAATGCCAGGAGGATAACACCCTGAGGATGGCTGAATCTTTGCACTTGGTACCCTCCCAGATTCTGCCCCATACATCTCTTCCTTTAGCTGGTTCTAATTTGTATCCTCGGCAGAGAAGAGTGTAGAAAGGAGAGCTGCTATCATGTTGTGGATTGCCTTAATTGGGGAGGAAGTATAGTTAATATTACAGGCAACAAAATATTTAAAGTTCTGAGCATGTCAAGATAGTGTGTGTGTGTGTGTATGTGTGTGTGTTTAATCTTGAACTGATGGGGAAAATGGACTTGAAGGCAGAGGAGAATGAAAATAAAGAGAATAGTTGGGAGGTTGCATTAGTTTCCTTTTGCTGCTGTAACAAATTACTACAAATTTAGCAGCCTTAATCAATGTAAATTCCTTATTTCACAGTTCTGTAGTTCAGAAATTCTGTAAGTATGGCCAATTTCTTTGCTCCAGGCTCCACGGTCAAAATCCTGGTGTCATTAGGGCTGCATTCTTTCCTGGAAGCTCTAGGGGAAAATCTGCTTCAAGGCTCATTCAAGTTGTTGGCAAAATTTTAGTCCTTGTGGTTGTAAGACTGAGGTCGTTGTTTCCTTGCTGGCTGTTGGTCACGGAGTCATTCTTATCTTCTAGAGGCCACCTGCATTTCCTGGCTTTATCTTGAAAGTCAGTAACAGTGAGTCAAGCCCCTCTCTTGCTTTGACTCTCTCCTACTTCTCACCTGTCAGATCTCTTTGCCCGACTCTTTCTGCCCTCCTTTCCACTTTTAAGGGCCCATGTGATTATGTTGGGCCCACTCAGATAATCAAAATAACCTCTCTCTTTTAAGGATAGCATATTGGCCACCCTAATTCTATCTGCAAAGTCTGTTTTTCTACAAAATGCAATGAGTGTAACATCAAGGGATGAAGATTATGGAGCCAAAATCTTGTTTACAAAAGAGATGAAATAAGGCTCTAAATAAGTGGTGGCCGTGGGAATGGAGAAGAGTAGATAGTGAAAGAGACATTGTAGGGATTGTAATCTGATTGGATATGAAGATCAAATAGAGAAGAAGCTCAAAGTGATGCTTAGGATTCAACACTGGGTGACTGGAGAACTAGTGATGGCAATAATATTGGATTTGATGCTGGTTAGTTATGGTGAATTTGATCAGTTGCACTTTAGAGTTTGAGATGCTCACAGGTTATCTAATTGGAAATGTCCAGTAGTGAATTGATAATAAAAGATTTTTCTTGGGAAACGATAGGTTATAGAGAAATATTCATGACTCATCTATGTAAAGCAGTAATGTAAATTATGGAAATGGATAATGAAGAGAAAAATAAAAGGCAAAGACAGAACCTTAGTGGAATGTGTACAAGTGCAGGACTTAAGAAGAAAATGTTGCTATCATCTCCTTTCTTCTAGATTATTGAACACATCGCTAAATGTTCGTCCTGCCTGCACTCTTGCTTCATGCTCCAAACGTCAGTTACAATGATCTTTTTAAAAATACAAACTATAATATGTCATATTGTGGGTTAAAATTCGCCAATGGTTTCCATGACCCTTGGACAAAAAGCACACATCTAAACATAGCCTACAAAGGCCAGTATGATCTATCCGTTGCTACCCCTATACTCATCGTTTCTCGCTCTCCCCTTCCTGATGATCTAGTCATATTGCCTCCGGTTGACTCCTCCACACACTAAACTCATTCCACTTTGGGTGTCTTGTGCTATCTGTTCCTTTTGCCTGTAAAGCTCAGCTCCCAGATCTTTACATGACTAACCTCTTCTCAGAATTCAGGTCTCAGCTTAAATAGCACTGCATGACAGAGACCCCAATCTAAAACAGCCATCCATCACCTTCTATCATATCACCCTACTTTTATGCCATTACATTATTTCTAATCATATCTTTTACCTTAAAATCTAACTTGCCTTATATTAATATTACTATATCTTACTTCTTTTGATTAGCATCTGCTAGTTGATTTTTTTTTCCATTTCATTATATCTTACCCTCTAAGTCATTTTTTTAAGGTTTAATTCTTGAAAGCAGAATATAACAGGCTGGGTTTATTTTCTCTTCAAATTTGATAATCTCTGCCTTATAAAAGATGTGAGCAATTAAATTACACTTGTGATTATTATTTGGATTTATTTCTTCCAACTTACATTCAATTGTCTAATCTTTTTTCTTTGTTTGTTTTCTCTCCTTCCTTGTGTCCTATTGAATTAATTATTTTTATGTTTACATTTCTCTTTTCTAATTTTGAAGTTATAGATTGAATTTCTATTTCTTTAGTAATTTCTCTCAAAAAAAATCCAGTTAGTCACAAATTTTTATTCTAAATCTGTAATTATTTACTGTTGCTATGGCCTTCCTAAACATAACAAGAACATTAGGGTGCCTTAATTTACTGTTTAAAATTCTCATATAGTGCTTCCTAGAGATTTACTTTTGTCAAAAACCATCATTATTTTACTATCAACTTTTAATTAAATTTTCTAACAATTTTATCAATGTTTTCACTTATTGATGTTGTTTTAGTCTCATGTTATCCCTTTGGGCTTACATTATTAAAAAAAAAAATTGAATGAGGATCCAGGGCTGTAAACTCATACTTAGTCTTTGTGTGTTTGAAATGTCTTTGTTTTGCCTTTGCGCTGAAATGACTCTTTAGATGAGTGTAACATTGCATTCTTTTCCCCTCATACCTTGAAGATATTGTTCTATTATTTTTTAGTTTTTATTGTTGCTTTTGAGAAATCAGCTTCAGGCTAATTTGCAATCCTTTGTAGATAATCTGTCTTTTCCCTCTGGTAAATTTTAAGAATTAAAAAAAAATCTTTGATGATTTGCAGTTTTACAATGTTGTGCCCAAGTCTGCATTTATGTTTATATGCCACCTAGTTCGTGTAGGAAACATTTGATTCGAGAAGTTGTGTTTTTTTAAATTCTGGAAAACTCTCAATTGTGTTCTTGTTAAGTATAGCTTCTCTGCCGTTCTCTCTCTTTTTTTCTTCTGGAACTGTGGTTGAAAGCAGTCTTTCAATCTTTTATCCATATATCCTATTTGCACTTTTCATGTTTTTTACTTCATCTGTGAATTAATTTTTAGATACCTATGTCATTATTGTGTTTCTTTTTTTTTCAATTTGTTCTGGGTTAGAGTTTACGTCTCATGAAGTTCTTTAGTTCAATGGTTATTACTCATAGTTAAGATTTCTAAATTTTTATATACTTTTTTTGTGTTTCTTCATTACATGCTGATTTTTGAAGGATTTTAGTTTTATTTTTATCTTGTTGAGGCTTGTGTACATACTTGTTTTAAAATCTTTGTCATACAGTTCCAGACATTATTTTCAATTGAGCTGAGCTGATTTCATCTTCTGATTTTTAAATTTTATCTATCTTTATTAGCTTTTGATTATTTAATGTTTTGGAGTTTTAGTTTGGGGACTAATTTTGAGTGTTAATTTTCTTTTCTCCTTTCTCTTTCCTTAGCTGTCTGGCTGTCTTTTAATTTAATATGTGTTTTCCCTGCTGCCTTTTCCCATTGACCCTCAGGCCAGAGTTGCATCTTATAAAGACTGTTTGATGGCTCTGGGTATATCACAGATCTACTCACCAAACTCTCAGCTGGCTTGGCTAAGTTTTTGGTCAGTAGGCCATGTCTTTATCTTCCAAATTCTATAGGTCCACTGTTTTCTATAAAGTTATAGTATATTAGTTTTCTAGGGCTGCTGTAACAAAGTACCACAAATAGGGCAGATTAAACAGAAGTTTATTGCCTCACAGTTCTGGGTTCTAGAAGTTCTGGATCAAGGCAAGATTGATTCCTTACAAGGGCTCTGAGGAAGAATCTGTTCTATGCCTGTCCCCTAGCTTCTAGTGGTTTCCTTGCAATCTTTGGCATTCCCTGGATTTTAGAAGCACGACCTCATCACTGCCTTCATCTGCACATGGTGTTCTCCCTGTGTGTGTGTGTCTCCAAATTTCCCCTTTTTATAAGGACATCAGTCATATTGGTTTAGAACCCACACCACCTTAATGACCTCATTTTAACTGGATTGCCTCTGCAAAGGCTCTATCTCCAGATAAAGTCACATTCTGAGGTACTGAGGATTAGGACTTCAACGTACAAATTTTGGGGGGACACAATTCAATTCATAACACATAGATACAAGAAATTTCCTTGAAGGCACCCCCTTTTTGTCTTTTTTTAACTTACTTATGCTACTGACTTCAAGCTTCAGACCCTCATCTCAAGTGGGCATTTTGGTTGTCTTTGACTCACAACAGCTGGTCCTGGCCCCAAAGTAGAGCAAATCCTTAGCTCCAGCTATTCTTGCTATTGATTTTCAGTTGTCTTTCCAATTTTTATCTATTATTATTACATTGAGTGTAAGGAAGGTATGTTGAAGTATGAACTAACACCAAAGTTGATTCAGATTCCTAGTTCAATTGCAATAAGAATACTAAATGAATTACACTTTTGAATCTGAAGTCCACATGAAGCACATACAAAGTAACTTTGGAAAAATAAAAACAATAGGGGAATGGAGCTAGCATGAACTGCTAGATATTAAAATGTATTCCAAAACCTACTGATTAAATTAACGTTATACTGACAAAAAGACAAATCAGCAGAAAAGAATACAAAGCTCAGAAATAGACTCATGTCCATGGAAGTATTTTGTAGATATTCTTGGATTGCAATTAGAGTTAGCAGAACAAATATGGCCTACTCAATAACTGAATGTATTTGGTTAACTATTTGGAAAGATGAAATTAGAACTCCCCTTCATGCTTCTCTACACAATGATAATTAAACATTAAAAATGAATAAAATTACTTGAAGAAAATATAATTGAGTATTAATTGTAACGGGGGCTTAGAGATGATTTTTGTTTTAAAGGAATAGAAAAGTGAAGGGAGCCATAAAGAGAAAAAAAGACATATTAAAATAAGTAATAAATAAAATAAAAGTAAACTATAAGTTAGGAAACTCTAAATAAATGGAGAACATTTGCACAATCTTAAGAATGAGACCAATGCACCCAGTGGAAAAATGGGCCGGCAGTTCATTAAAGGGTGTTACAACAATAATGAAAATAATACAAAGTAAATCAAAGATGAAATAAATACCAACCCATGTAGACCAAGGACACTCATACACTTGCTGTTAGGAGTGAAAATGAAACAATCATTCTGAAAGGTATTTTACACCATGAAAAAATATTTGTACTCTTCAAATTTGTATATTCTGTGAATATATACTAAGGCAAAAATCAAATATGTGCATAGAAATTAGTGTATAAGATTATTCACCATAGAATTAAATATAACAGCAAAATTATAGTCAAAATGTGAGATATATGACATATCATTTAGGGCACATCCATCAGATATAATGATTAAATTAAAAATCATATAGTAGAAGAATATTTACTGATTTGAAGACATGTCCCATGAAAAAATCATGTCCAAATTACTATAAACATGTATGTATACATAACGTGTATATCTGAAAATATATACATCAACATTTCATTTTGTGTTTATCCTTGAGTAACAGGATTATGTATGAATTTATTCCTTCATTTTATTTTTGCACTTTGAAAACCTTTCTGCACAGACTATATATATCTTTTGTAATGAGAGGAAAACAACAACAGTTTTATAAAAACAGTCAGGAAATTTTTCATTATTTTTAAACCAAATCTCTCATGTTACTGCCAAGATATATATCTTTTTTTCTCTTTCTATCCTCAGTTGAGATACAGAACAGCTAATTACTATTTTTGTGCAGAATATCACCTATACATTATAACCCTCATGTATTTTAAGACTGTTTTAAAATTGTCTTCAGCCTTCTTGTCTCTTGAGTAAATTAATCAGCTCTTCCAGAAGTTTATCTTAGGTCTTATTTTCCAGTCTTTCTGATCATGATGGATTTTTCACTGAATTTTCTGGACTCTTAGATAACCAAAAGTCTTTATTACAAAATCAGAGAAAACACAATGCATGAAAAAGTGTCAACATGACAAATTGGAGATCTGCTCCAGAGAAATGCCATAATGGAAAGTTGTGGTTAATGGTAAGAATCAATGTGTCCCCTAGCACTTTTGTGTGGGCAAGCCATCCTGTATCGATGTCTCCTGGCAACAAATGGGACTCTGGTGTGCAGAAAGAGTTAATGTAGCTTCCTAATGCACTTAATTTATTCCCAGTGACTGTTTTATGCACTTAGAGAGTTTGGCTCCCCATAATACAGGTCCCTTTGCTAAGAGCATCAAGAATAAAAAAATCTATTTTCCTTTTTTGATAGTTTACTACTACAATTATTTTTCTACTGCTCACATATCAAGTTAGTTTAGTGCAGAAATTCTCATTTTTGGAGATTTTTGAGGATTGTCAGTTTGGGCATGTTATATAGAAAGCTCTGTGAACGCAGTTTCGTTAAACCAACACTTCTGCTAGCCCAGAAATTTGCATGATGCCATAGATGTAGAGAAAAACAGACTAGTTTACATCAAAAAATATTTTTTGACCTTGACATATACATCTGGTAAGTTTATGAAGTTAGGACGAATTTATTATTGGATTATGGAACTATAATTGGAATAGGAAAATAAATGAAAATATATATTGTGTTAAATGTTAATGTATTTTTAAGAAACACAATGGATTTGGAATTCATCCAGTTTTTCATGTTGTGCTTTGTTTCCTCTGTATTTTCATCAGAAAATATAAGAATATATGCTGTATTGTGACAAATTGCAATGATTTGAAGGATTATTAGATTTTGTTTACATAAGGACATGATAACACATATTTAGAAAAATACCTATTACTCAGGTTTCAGGTTCTTCAACTAGGTAGCAGCTTACACAGAAATATACCAATTAACCTTATCTTTCATGCTTATCTATGATGCTTTATATTTTTGAAACGGATTTTTCCAAACCAGAAAATAATACCTGATTATAAATTAAGCCCCTTTCAAAGCTGCATGACATTTTTGAGAGCAAGATATTTCTATTTAAGAAACAGAAATAGCAGTTTGTATTGTGTGACTAAGAATGTAACTGTCATTTTTATGAGATAGATATAACGTTTTCTTGTGTGTTCATCAGCTCAGTATGTTGTTTATTGATCTTACAACACTTTTTGCGAGTAAAAGGTTCAGTGCATATAGATTTGCACACAATAAAAAGTTTGGTGCTAGAAAGTTGGACAAAGAGTTCTTTTAGACTTTTTAGCACTTTGGCAATTGGTGCTATGCTTCAATGTATCTACTCTGCTTCAATGTTCTACTCATCGTGCTGGTTAAAGACAACCTAAAGATGGTCTTTATTTATACAGGAATCTTCATGAGTTTTTGTATAAATACAAATGCTCTTTCATTTGCTATGTAATCTTGAGTAAGGCCATTGAGTATTATATTCTTTTCCTTTAAGTAATGAGATCATCATGTTTTAGAATTCTGGCAGTGTTGGAGGAGGTCATTGAAAGGACGTGACCGCCAATTGACCCACGAACTAAACCTGGGCAATTGAGGCTCCTCATGCCCCTCCCCTCTTCTTGGAATGTACTCTCTGCCCACTGTTCCGTTCCCACAGTGGGAGCTAATTTCAAGGATGTAACCTTTAGAGAGCAATGCGTTGTTGAGACATCTGGTCAGTATGTGTGACTGAACTTTGTGAAAGCCTCTATATAAACTCTTAAGAATCTGGCCAGCAGATGCAGAGATCTACTCATCTTGCCACCACCCAAGAAAAACCTCATATGTAGGTTCCATCGCTTATTAAACCTGCCACCCACCAATCTGGAGTGGCCTGCCTTTTTCTTCGGTCTCTTCTTGCACTGTGTGTGCAGGGGCCAATTTCAGATTTCACCCAGCAAGCTCCTAAGGTTTCAAACGAACAGGCAGTGATATCAATTTGAAAGGTACTAAGTATCTTTCAGCTTCATGGTTTCCTGCTGCCTAGAACTTTTGAATATAACCTTGCATGTTTGGAAAATTTTCTCGCTTATGAGTCTTGCCTTCCCGTGTAGAAGCCAGAAAACTTGCTTTCTGTCTTCCTTTGCAGCTGGAGCCCAGACATGCATCCTAATCCCCACCAATTGGGTGTGTCAGCAGGAGAATCCAACTCATAAGTGAGCAGTTTATGGAAGGTTGTGCTGTGCAGAATCCATTTTGGGGGGAAGATGATGGCAGGTGTATCTGGCTTGGGTGATGGTGGTGGATGTCCAGGATGTGTGCTAGTGCAGGAGTGGCTTTCTGGCCAGCACCTGGAGCAGTTGCAATAAAATTAGCTTCTTTGCAACAAATGAAAAAAGCATGTACTATCTACAGCCTGTTAGTAGGAGTGCCAGTGGCAGTGGTTTTCTCATTGTCCCTTCTGTAGCGTGGTTCAGAGCATTATTTTTAGGACTTGAGTCTTAAACCTAGTTCTCCAGCCTGCTCACCTAATATTTACCCAATAAACTCCATTTTTTGCTTGACCAGACACAGTCAGCTTTTGTGGTTTGCAACTGAGAATCCTGTCACAGATCATTTCTTTCTTCTTCTTATTTTTTTTTTTGTGAGGAAGATTTGTCTTGAGCTAACATCTGTTACCAATCCTCCTCTTTGTTTTTGCTTGAGCAAGATTAGCCCTGACTTAACATTCATGCCAATATTCCTCTACTTTGTATGTGGGATGCCTCCACAGCATGGCTCATGAGTGTAGGCCTGCACCCAGGATCCAAACCTGGGCCACTGAAGTGGAGAACGTGGAATTTTAACCACTTGGCCATGGGGCCAGCCCCTCATGGATCATTTCTAATTGAGTCATTATTGTGAAATTTTTTTTTTTTTGCATAGACATCTGATGTTATTTCCTCACTTAGCATACCAATTATACTTCTTTTGAAACCTTCCTACTGATTATCCTAAAGTGTCCATTACACTTTTTTAACCAATCCAAATCCATCTTCAGTTAAAACTATCCTGCTTCACGGGTTGTGTAGTTACCTTGTAAGTAAGAATTCCCAGTTCCTCTCTCCAGTATCTTATCATATTTCTGCCATTTTTACACTTATTCATATGCTATAATCACACAATGCATTGCTTTAAACAGCTATCTTTTAGATCAACTAAGAATAAGAAAAATGAGAGATTTTTATTTTACCTTAATTTATTGCTTTTCCATAGCTCTTCTTTTCTTTGTGAAGATCTGAGTTTCCGAACTGGGTTTTTTTTTTCTTTCTGCCTGAAGAATTTCTTTTAACATTTCTTGCAAGGAAGCTCTGGTAGCAATGAATTCCCCCAGTATTGGTTGTCTTTGTTGCTCTCGCACATTTGAGGAGAATTTTGCTGGATATAGAGTTCTAGGTTTGTTTTTTTCCTTCAGCACTTCAAATGTTTCACTCCACTTTCCATTAGAGCCTTTAGAATTTTAATAATAGTTATTTTAAATTCTCTGTGTTATGTAATTCCAACATCTGTGTCATATCTAAGTCTCAGTATGATGATTTTTTTGGTCTCTTTAAGACTTTGGGGTTCTTTTTTTCGCTTTTTGGCATGCATTGTAATTTTTGTTGGTAGCTAGACATGTTTCATGAAATAATGGGAACTAAGGTAAATAGGTCTCTCTTGTGAGGATTTATGTTAATCTGGCTAGGAGTTAAGCTGTGATTAATGTTTGCTAAAGCTGTAGGTGGGAGAAGATTAAAATTCCTTTAGTATCCCTGTTTTTGTCTCCCTTCTTGGCTTGGGGCTTCCCTGAGACTCCTTCTTAGAGAGAGCCTGAGAGTCAGTCTTGCAGCTCTGTCAGCTGTAATCCACTGTTACTGTATTGAGCTTTGTGTGTGGTGGTGTGGGGTAGGGGAAACACTGTATAGTCTTTTCATTAAATATCAGTCTTTTAGTGGACTGTTTCCCTGAGTTGTGAACTTTACAACAAGTATTGCTCCAATAGTATAGCTTTGTTCTCTTTTGGTGGGACGGGAAGAATAAAGGAGGCTAGATTGGGAGAAATGCCCTTCTCTCAGGTGGAGTAAGGCTCTGATAGAGTCTTTTCAGCTGGAGAGCAAGCTTTTGTTCTGGAGAGCACTCTGGGCTTATTTCGTAATTACCCGTCTCTTCCTCCTGCCAGAGCCAAGACAGAATCTTCCTTGACTCCTCACCAAAAGATCCTAATGGGTTTCCTAGAGGTAGAATTAGCAAACGTATGAGATGCCCCCTAAAACTGAAGCCCCTGGAGTTTCTTGCTGTCATGTTAGTTTATACTCAGTTGCCAGCAATTTGTTGAAATTACTATTCAAGTCTTCCCACCATTTTATGGTTCCCGTGACTTCTGCTCCAGGTAAGCAGACATCAGCTATGACTCTCCAGATTCCCTTGTCTCTCTAGATTTAGAGGTGGCTATTTTCCCTGCCACCACAGGTCTCTGATGAGTCCAAGGAAAGCCATTGATTTTTAGTTTGTTACAGTTTTCTTATTTTAAAGATGGGAGTGACAACTTCTAAACTCTTGCCATGTTGCAGCTGAAACCATACATCCCTGGATTTATTTTTTATACATGTAGAGAAAGATGTTTTGAAAAGACATATTGAAGAGAATCCATTTATCTAATGTATTTTTAGCTTTGGAAAAATAATATCCAGAGATATATTGAGAGAGATCAAATTAAATTTTAGGTTGGATACACAATGTAAAACATAACTTGTACAGTAGGCATCCTTAAGCAGTGGACATATTGTCTTAATCTGCAGCCACTTCATTAAATGCCCACCTAAGGCAGTGGAGCTCACTCGAGACCTTGCAAGGGGGTCTGATGAAAGTGCTGTCTCCAGATTAGGTGGTTTCCCGGTGCACTGGGTCATGATGGAATTGTAGAGGGCTCACAACTCCCTCTACCCTCAAAATCAAAGCTTTCCATCAGTATCAAAGTTCTCTAAACCAAGGAAGTAAACTTAGAGACTCAGGACCTCCCAGGAAAATCAGCCTTCAAAGGTCATTTCCGAAATAATGTGCTACTTCTCACTAATTAGTTGTGGATGGTGGCTTCACTTTCCAGAATCTCCCTTTTCCATTCACACTTGATTTATAGCGGCAGTTTTAAAATTGTGTGATCTGTTGCAATAAGTGCTTCTTAGAGCGGGTAACTAGGGTTTGGTGCCACTTTTCCTTCCAGACCATTAGGAACGTTTTCAAAACTCTTGTTGCTCAAGCAGCTTGAACAACTGTGCTCAGCATGCTGCAGTGTCAGACACATACCCATGGTCAGCTTTCAAATCGGTGTGGTTGAAAAGGTGGTGGATTTGATTTGACTAATTAAATTTAGAAGACATATTAAAGGAATCCAACATGATATATCTAACAATATTTTTAAATGAGGATGTTAGACCATTGAGCTAACTGATAGTTTGTGAAGAGATCATTTATCTTCTCTCTCTTATTTTGGTGAATAATTTTAGTATTTCAGACCTATTTCTTTCATAAGGAGTTTTATCATCTTTTGTTCAACATACTTACCTAGATTAAAAGCCTAAGTCCTCACAATGGTTCCGCATGCCTGTAAGTCTCTGATTTCACCTCTTACTTCTATTCCCCTCATAACTTCCCTCTAGCCATGGCTTTCTTACTGTTTCTTGAACACATTATTCATGTTCTCATCTTGGGACTTTTGTACTTGCTATTCTTTCTACCTGAAAATTTGTATTCCTAATAAATGCATATGTAGCTCCCTCACATCCTGAAAGTTTTTACTGAGATGTCATCTCAGCCATGCCTGCTTTGACCACCTTATTTAATTTCCAACTTGCCCTGCCCTATATTTCTTCATCCCTAGTTATCTGGTCTTCCTTTTCTTTTTTCTGTCACCCATCATACTAACATGCTAGTAATTTACGTCTTTATTTTCTTTATTACTCATTGTCTGTTGTCCCCTGCTAGAAGGTAAGCTTCAGGAAGTTTCTATCTTTCCAAGTTTGCTTCCATGATGGATCCAGAACATCTAGAACAGTGTCTAGAACATAGTAGGTGCTTGCTACATTGTTGCTGAGTGAATGAACGATCAAGCCTTTCTACTGTGCTAATTTTATGTCCTGGGCACTGTGTTAGGGGAAAATGATGATGAATAAGACATAGATCTTACATTTGATAAACATACCATTGACATGTATAACACTGGTAGTAGAAAGAAATGTGGACTGGAGAGTGTTGAGCAAGAAATGATACATATCTGAACTAGAGCTATGGCGGTGTATATGGTTTAAGGATAAAATTTGGAGAAATATTTACAGAAAAAAATCAAGAAGTTTTGGCAATTGATTGGATGGTGGAGCATGAAAGAGAAACATGAAAATAATTCCAATATTTCTAAATAGAGATTAGGAATGCACAGAATTAAACGCATTTATGAAGTGAATATATAGATTCATTTCTGTATATGTTAAATATAAGATACTGGTGGTATGACCAGGGGATGATATTAAATAAGATGATATAAATCTAGAGCATTAGAGAAATATCTGAGTTGCAAATATAAATCTGAGGGTGATTACTATTTACGTAATAATTGAAGTTCTGCTTTGGATGGTATTTTCAGAGAAGGAGAAAGTGAAGAGGATATAAATGAGCAGAGAGGACTTTGAGAACAGCAATTTGAAAGGCTAGAGAAGAAAGACCTGCAAAGGAGAATAAGAGGTGAGTCCGGAAAGTTAAGAGAAAAATCAGACGTCAAAGAAAAGAAAGGTCAGGACATGAGCAGGCAATAGTGACAAAGTTTGCAGAGACATTGCACGCACAATGGAGAGATAATCTAAGACAATAAATTATCCAAAAATAAAAATTTAGAATTTGTATATCCCAGTTTAAAAATAGCTGTGTTGAAAGACAAGTGTGCCTATGGTTTTGGGAGCAAAACTTTTGAGTAATAAATGTATGAATGATTGTAGTTCAGAAAGTTCGGTCATAAAAGTTCCATGCACTCTTTGCTATATTGAAATATCATTTAGTTGTTATTATTTAATTTGGGAATACTCTAGAAAGGATATGTTTTCATGAGCTGTCAGTTGATGGACTTATAGGTTGAAGAAAATGTATTTCTATTTGATAGAAAACGCTTTTGCTATATTTATATGTGCTTTATCTAAATATATGCAAATATGTGTATACAGGTCTTTTATCTACACATAACAGTGAAGTGAATGACATTGAGGGTTATTTACTTACTGTGTTTAATGTAATGTGATATTAGTTTCCTGGTTGAATTTGCAGGCTCTAATAATGAGGCATATTTCTCTGAATATTTAGTGTGAATGAGAAATGCTGATTATCTCCATTTCCTTGGGTATTTTTTTCTTTTTTATAGAGATAGATAGCATCTCTTTACTGAAAAAGATAATATATATCTCTATGAGTGTCAATGTGTATACTTTCAATTTCACTATGCGGAAGCTGTGTAAACTGCTTTACGCTTCTGGCATCTGGATTTTTACTTGATTTGTAGCTGTTTACTGCACGTATCTTACTGATTGAGATAATAGTGAGAAGACTTTTATTTCGCATCTTTTGGCTTATTGAATATCTAAATAAATGCATTTTGCTATTTCCTCTCCCCCATGGACTATCTCATTAAAAAAACATATTTCTAGACCTTTTTGGACATGTATTAGAGGCAGGTGTATGATGAGAAGCAGAAAGGATGGAGGAGTTATGTTGTGTATGACAGCTTTGGAAAAGGTATTAGAGGTGAAACATAGTGGGGAGCCACCAAAATTTTTAAGGGAATGGTTAATAAAGTCCGATGTGGTAACATATAAAAATATTCCTCGCTATGGCCATGAGATGGCTCAAATTAAAGGTGGGGCAAATGGTCATCCTCATGTCATCCCTGGAGCCCAGGATATTTTCTTATATATTGTAGGTGTTTAATAAATAATTGCTGACTGAAAGTGAATGTTCTAGGTTTATCTCAGGTAGATAAAATGTGCACAAGCTCTGAGGCATGAAAAATTCTGGCACATTGAAAAACTGCATATGGTTCAGATGGAGAATGGAGTTGGTTTTATAGACTAGACCATTAGGCTAAAATATTAAGCCTTGCAGGAAATGGGTTTAAAACAGAGTTGCCCTAGATTTGCATTTGAGAAAGAGGGCTTTGGTGGTGATCTTGTTGGAGCAACTTTTTGGGAAAGGAGAGAAGTAGATGAACTTACAAAGGTAATCTGGGCTGAGAAGGCAAATGAAATATTATGGGAGCCAATGCAAGAGAGAGATTCAATTAAAAAGTGTAGAAATGTTAAGTAGAAACCAAAAAGTAGCCACTGGATTTAAAGTCATTTCATTATTCTTGTCTTTGCTCTCCCTTTGGGGAATTTAAACCAGATTATAAAGGGAATGGGAAGAGTGAGCGGGACATGAGCAAATGGAGAAGGTGAATTTACAAAATTATTTCTAAGAGCTTGGCTGGGAAGGGGAGTTGAACACGGAGAAATTGTAGGATTTAAAGTTTTTTCTGTGTTCAAAGGGACAAAGACTTGGGGTTGTTACATAACCAATGGAGAGGAAGACCGTGCAAATATAGGAGAGAAGAGTAAGAAAATTCTGTTTGAAAAAGGAGAAGAAACCAGAACGTAGGTGGAGTGATTAATTAGCTCTAGATAGCATGAGGGACACGTAATTCTACTGTGGGAGGAAAGGAGTAATAATGCTTGTAGAGGTAAATGAATTTGAAGATGGAGTTAACAAGTAGACTACTAAAACAGGAGGGCTGTTGGCCAAAACTGCATTAGTGAAACTCATTAACAATTTTCAATTACTGAAGCAATGGTCAAGTGCTCACTGTTTAGATTGGACTACAGAGGACCATTGAGGCCCATAATACAAGAGTTGGCCTAAAACCAGATTTATAAACTAATGATGCTGTTCTCTCCCTGACTACTGACTCTTACTTGCATTTTACTTATTAAAATAGTACCTGCTGGGCAAGAAGATTATTTACAGAGTGTTTTATTTATTTTCTTGAAGAGAAATAAAAAAATAAACATTTAAAAGTACATACCTGTAGCTCTTTTTTAATTTCTCCCTCCTCAAAAATTCTCTTTATGTGTTCTTAATGTTGTCGTTCCTAAGATTATTGTCATTTGCAATTACCTTACAGTAATGCATAACTACACTATTATTTTCTTTAAGAAGGGATAAGATTGTCTATTTTATGCATTTTTAAAACCATCTACTGTATCATTGTGTAAGTCTATAAGTAATTATGAAGTCCAAAAAATTGCAATGATAGCATGATGTAGTAAAAAAATAATAATTTAAAAAGTCCAGGAAAATGCCTCACATAGGAGTCCCTCAATAAATGTTTGGAGAATCCAAATATTTTCTGGAAGCTGGGCCAAATTAAGACCCAGTCTCTGGCATAGTCTTCTTCCTCCATGACTTTGGGCTGAGTCCTTGATGCATCAGCAGTCTTGACAAGGGCTTTGCAGCCTCAGTGCAGGCATTACCAGGCATTGGCAGGAGCAGCCTAAACGTTGGCAGGGGTTGTGAACAGTGGCGGCACCTTAGGGAGGCCCAGGGGTGACCCTGTCAGAGGGCGTTGCAGGCCAAGCTCCTGATGCTGGCAGAGCAGACCCCCCGGGGGTGCTGCAGCAGGGGAAATGGCAGACTTAACACTATTATTAGGGGACTCATCTGTGGAGACCAGCGAGACATCTCTGTGGCATTCCCAGAGGCACTGGGCAGAAACCAAGATGAGAGACTTAGGGTATGGAAAAAGCAGAGGCAGAGAAATACTGTGCCAGAACTAATAGTAAGATCCTTACTTTAGTACCCCGGCGGGATGGCCGGGAAAACAAGGGTTTCACATTTATAGGCCTTAAATTCTCCTTTTTTCTCTTGCTCCTAAGTCCTTACTACCTTTTACTCCTACTCCTACTGTCAATACTCCTACTGTCAGTACTCCTCCTACCACTGCTAAAATGATAGACACAGTAACGAGAACATTTTACAGCATGCTTACCTCCTGTGTGCTAGTACTTTGTAAGTTTTATCTGAATCATCTCATTTCCTTTTCAAAAATATAAATCCATAAGGAAGGTAATATCTTTATTTTACAAGCTGAGCACATTGTAAAATTGAAACTTAGAGATGAATATCAATAGTGATATTCACATACCTAGTATGTGGAGCCAGCACCCACTCTGTTAGCCCTGCTCTTAGTGCTGAAATCTCTTTCACCCTTTAAGAGATGGGCCCTTAGAATGCAAGATGCTCCTCACTCTTGGGTGCAAACTTACATGGAACAGTGACAAGGGAGGTCCCGTGTGGGCAAATATTTTGTCAGAGAAGCTTCCTTGTTTTTAACTTTTGTTTTTGAATAAGCAACCTTGGTTCGCCTGTTTAAACAGGAACACATTGTATTATAAGTCGATGTGAAATATGAAGTTATACAAATTAGTCTGATTATAGCTGACATTACAGTTATACTTGACATATGTGAGATATTGGATGTTTGGTTATTTTGACTAGAATATATCATTATACTTAAGCTATCTATTCTCTTAAGAATATTACACTTTTTGTGAATAAAATAATAACCACAACTCTTTTATATTCATAGTTTTGGTTTTATTCATAATATGATTATAATATCATGTTCATATTAAACAAATAAATAGAAGAAAACTTGCTGTTTCTGAAATATGCTTCTTATTCTCATTTTTTAAGTTATTATGATAAAATTTTCGTTTTGGATAACTTTTCAGAACTTCGTCTTATAAAAATTTCATCTTCTGGTCTAGGTCATTTATTATTAGCACTAAGAAACAAGGCTGTTTACTCATGCAAGAATAAGGGATAATAACGTAGTTAAAGAAAATCAAACAAGTCTTGATTTCACTTTAACTTAAGAATTATCCTTTTAGGATAGGACTATTGATTATACATTTTTAAGTTTAATGAATAAGAATTGCCTAAAATCACAGCCACGTCATAGTAAATATCATCCTCTGGATTTGCCATTTAATGAATTGTGTGCACATTGTAAACATTGTCATTCTCAACTCTTCTCTTAAAGCAAATGCAAATATTCTCACTATTATTAAAACTTTGAAACAGGAAATAATAATATAGTTTCCTTTTAAAAGCAGTTAATCTCTGATAAACAAAATAAGCAAAATAGCACCTTTCTTAGTCACTCTATAAAAGAAAGTTATCTAGACATTGCCAGGAGACATTGGTTTGACCAATACAGATGCATCAACAAAAAAAGGTTTAGTTTTTATATTAGACATCCTTATGACAGTGTCAGCAAGAAAATGCAAATCAATTTGTATAATAACATTCCACAAATGGATGGACACTTAAGACACTGCCCCTAGCCCAGAATCACAAGCACAAAAGTGCACAGCAACAAATAGAAACTTCCCTGCTTGTCCTGATATCTTGTCCAGTGACCATGCTTTCCACATGTGTATTTTACATTCTCTGCAGATTATCTGCTTCAGTTCCACTTAGGACTAAGCTATTCAGGCAACCACGTGGTTTCCCAGCCCCTGGACTTAGCCCTAACTTCTGGGCCTGCAGTGTATGGGCTAACAATAATAATGATGATGATAATAATAAAAACAATGGCTGACATTTATCTCGTGCCTACCAGATGCCAGCCATTGTCCTAAGCACTTAACATGTTAACCAATTTAATTTCACCCCTGGCCTCCCTGCAATTTACAGATCAGCAAATCGTGCCACAAAGAGGTTAAGTAACTAGTCCAAAGTACATAGTTATCAACACAGGGCCTACGCTCTGGAGCCCGCATCTCCAGTCAGTATGCTGTGCTTCCTCTCAGGTCTTCTGCCTCATCTTTTCTGGCCTAGGCTCAGGCTCCTCTCTCATGAGCTGTTCTCCGGATAAGTTCCTACTGAGCCATCAGTAGTCTGACATTCCTGGAACAATTTTCTCATTCCCCCTTCCCACCTTAGAGGGATAATGTGTAAAAGCAAGTTTCGCAATCATTCTGCGCTTTCCATGCCAACCGCCTAAAACGAAATATGATTTGACTGAGTTACCATGTGAGTTACTTTCACACTGTTATGGATAATGTGTGAAACGCAACCCCTCCCCTGGATCACATGGTGTTAAGTAATAATAAACATTGGAATACTATAATAAAGATCTGAGTTTTCTCATGTTTGTCACCAAAAGATAATGAGTCTGACTACATTTCTATTCCTAAAGCCAAATATAGGAGAATAAACCTTCAAGAATTTAAGTCAATAATCAGCCATTAAGCAGCGTAACACTTGTTATTGTGCGTGTGTGTGAGAGAGACAGAGAGAGAGAGAGAGATTGTGCATGTGTAAAGATTAACTTACTCCACAAATAGTTATGGGACTTTTCTTCTGTGCAAGGCACCGTGCTAGACAAATAAATGCGAACCTGTTAAAAAGTGTAAAATCTTGGCAGAGAGATGAATACACATAAAATGCTGCAATAGGAGCTTAGAAGAGGGACGTATTAATTCCAGTATGGCTAAAAAGGGTGTGTTTATGCTATCTCTTATAACAGCATTTATTCTATAATAGAAGAAAATATTCCTATTGCTTCCTTTAAAAATTGAATAGAAAATCTGTCAATGGTGAGCTATGGGCAGTACTAAAATTGAATAATATTCAACCCACAGTTGGAGCAAGAAAATGATGTAAATTGAAAGTAAATAAGGAATATTCTAAACAAAAGCTATAGATCCAAACATTGGAGGGAAAAAAAAAGATGATAAAACAATTAGTCTATTGAGGATATAAGCATATTTCCTGTGTGTGGAAAATCACTATGAATAGTTATATAAAATAATCATATGTACTAAACTATTATTAATTCTATAATTTCTTTCTCTCATTTTGTTGCTATTTGAGATAGCTCCCCATTTGAACATTTCTTATTCTGTCCTTGGAGAGGTTCTAGTCTTGGCTCCGGCCCTACCTACTTTTGGCAATCTTATTTATGTATGCATCTGGGTTTTTTTTCCTATAAAATGAAGGTTTACCTGCATTATCTTTATGGTCTCTTCCCAGTTTCAAAAAATTCTGTGATTGCACGAGATGGTATGCATAAAAATCAAAGGCATACTGTTCCTTTTTGTTTTTCTATGAACATTTGCTGGAACACACAGTGTCTAGAAATGAATGTTTGGGACAATTTGTTTTGCTTGTCTTGACTATTCTATTTCTGACCTAATGGGTTGTTTAACTATTAGGAGATGTTCCCATTAGAGGCTTTTACTGTGGCAAAGGGCTGGCTTTTGTTAACAGTCACAGGGCTTTTTTACTAAAGCGTAGACAGTAAAGAGCTCAGGGCCTGGGAGGTAGAATGTTCTCCATGAGTGTCTGTGAATGAATACGCCAATGGGTGGGTGCAATGATGTAGCGTGATAAGCATAGGGGCCAACAAATGTGCTAGCTGCCTCAGTCTCCCAAACCTTAGAATTTCTTTGTAATTTTATAGCATGTTTATACAATTAAATACTATCAACCATTTTAATATTTTATTGTTTTACATGTTTTCGCACTTAGTATATGGAACCAGACTCTATGTATGTATGTATGTATATATCCATTCCAGTCTTAATGTGATTTTTAGTTGTTTTGTATTTTTTTGCTACAATCAACGAATGTTCAAAAAATTTTCTAGGGTCTTGTGTTAGAGGATGCCGGTCCTCACACGTGTCTATGTTTTCCTCTCCTTTCCAGTCACACATCAATAGTGCATTTCCCAGGCTTCTCTGCGATTAGGTGGGGCTGTGTGAACACCTTCTGGTCAATGCAATGTGCATAGAAGTGGTGTGTGTCTTTTCCTGGCTTATTCCTGGAAATCTCTCCATGTCCATCCCTTTTCCTTATCTCCTAGCCAGAAACACCTAAAATGTGGCATTGGGTTATCAGTCAACCATGGCAAGGGATCAGATATCAGAGATTAAAAGGCTGGAGAGTGTGTTATAGCATGGCAAAAATCTTCTAAGACTGTTGCCAGTGAGAACTTGGAAGGCAAATCATCCACCTACTGAGCTTTCAGCTCAAGAGGAAAAAGTTGGGAAAAATGTTCATAGTGTATATTCACTAAGATTAGCTGCCTTTGGCAAGGAATGGTAAGAAAGAGGTATAAGCAAAATAAAAGGGAATAGAGGTGGTCTGGAAATTTGGGGCACCAAAAGGATGGAAGCATCAACTGCCTTTAGGCCTCATAAAATAAGAGAGAAAAATTTTAAGAAGCTTTGTGTGGCAAAGGGTCAGCAAAATTTTTCAGTTTAATAGTCAGACTTGTGGCCAAATTTGGATTAAGTGTTGTCTTCCACCCAAGCCTACTGTTGCTTTGTCATCATGTAGTCACCCATTAGCTTAACAAAGGGGGTCACTGAGGAGAAAACAAAGAAACAAAGCACATCTGAAAATTTTATCTAGGAAAGAAATTTGGGTGTGGTTACTGACACAGGAAATTAAATGGAAGCAAATAGATCATAAACTTACTAATATTTTCAGGGAATTCCACTGCCAAAGAAACTACCTTTAATATTGGATGTTCCAACTGCAAGACAGCATTTGAGCTCTTGTTATAAGTTGAATTGTGTCCCCTCTAAGATTCGTATGTTGAAGCTCTGGCCCCCAATACCTCTTAATGTGACTATATGTGGACATAGGGCCTTTAAAGTGGTGATTAAGTTAAATGAGGCCATTTGGTGGACCTTAATCCAGTCTGACTGGAGGTCTTACAAAGAGACATAAAGGATGCACACATACAGAAGAAAGGCCATGTGAAGACACAGTGAGAAGGCAGCGATCTGCAAGTCAAAGAGCTGCCTGGAATAGATCCTTCCCTCACGTCTCTCAGAAGAAACCAAACATGCCAATGCCTTGATCGCAGACTTCTAACCTCCAGAAGTGAGAGGAAATAAATTTCTGTTGCTTAAGCTACCAATCTGTAATATCTTGTTATGGCAGCACTAGAAAACTAATACACCTCCCAAACTCACTTCAGTAGGAAGCGGCTTGCAACTGTGTTCCAGCCCCTAAGGAGATCCTATTGCTCAATATCCATATAAGATGTGGATAAGGAGGATGATAAACACAAAATAAACTTCTAGAGTGTGGAGACAAGACAGCGTTGAACCAGGGGGTTTCTCTGAGTAATATCAGCGTCTAATCAAGGAATACTCTCTATTTCCAGATAAGGTATCTGTGCAATATTTGTCAAGGTTTCTTCATAATTGCTAAGGGTCAGTGAATGTTGGGTGTCTCCAGTTCTTCCTGTTTCTACACAGTCATGATTTCTTATGGTTATCTTGTCCTTGTTGCATATTTGCATATGGGAGTTTTGGAGAAAGTTGAGTATTTTTTTTTTAACTCATAGGTGGTTAAACAATGAGAAGCCACATCTGGAGAAGACTGCACACAACTCAGAGATCCTAGACATTGGGCTGGATAATTGGTTTGGATGGGTCAGTCTTCCTTGGAAATAGAGTGATGTATTTGACGCGTGGTAATAAGGGAGCAAAGAGATATTTGGTGACCAAAAGCAGTAACTGTGACAGAGATTGCTAGTGCTCATTGGTATCCACGTTATCTTTTTCTTCTCTCCACAAAACCACACTATATTACCCAGCATCCCCTACAGTTATGTCAGGCCACGTGTCTGAGTTTGGGCTGATAGAATGGTAGAGGCGGTGATGTAGACCACTTCCAGGTCTATCCCATAAAATCTACTACTCTACATTTATTTTCTTTCCTCGTCTCCTGACTGGTTGAAGGTAATTCAATAGAGGACTTATGACTCTAAAATTCAGAAGAGCAACTAGATTGAGTAATTGTGTGGCACAGAACTCTCGACACACTGACCCACATCAGTATGTGATATGAGCAAGAAATAAAACTTTGCTGTAGTAAGCCACTGAGGTTTGAGTGTTGCCATAACTAGCATTACTTATGTTGACTGATACAGAAACATGCTTATGACTAGACTTGCTGGATCATAGGCTATGTATATGTTCAACTTTACTAGAAAATGCCAATTTCCCCAGTATCATTGAACTGACTTATAGTCCTATGGGTGAATTATAAAAGTATTCTAGTGGCTGCATATTCTTCCCAACACTTTCTATTGTCATATTTAAATTATTTGCCAATATAGTGGTATAAAATAGTATCTATTAAGGATTTAATTTGAATTTTCCTGAGTACTAAGGAGGATGGTCATATGTTTATTAACTCTTTGGTTAACTTCTTCCATGAAGTATTTGTTCAAATCTTTTACTCATGTTTCTGTTCAGTCCTCTGCATTTTTTCATATGCATATATGTATATATATACTCATACATATGTATGCATATATGCGTATGTGTGTATATACATATAGTGTTATATATACTTATAGAGAGAGAGTTATGTATATATAGTTACTAATTCCTTGTTAGCTATTTTGTGTTTTGTGAATATCTTCTCCCTGTTGACATGTGCCTCCTTTATGGTATCTGTGTTCAGTCAGTTATTATTTAACCTACTACTTAATATATAAAGATTGTAGGAAATTTGGAAAATAAAAATCACTTATAATCCCACCAGTAAAGACAGAAACTCTTAATAGTTGGCATATTTTTATTTAGTGAATACCTGTGAGGAAATGAAAGTATATCATAGATTTTTAGAACTAGGAGGAGCTGTAAAGGAAAATGTACCAACATCTTTTGAGTTAGTCTTTGTGGTTATGCTTTTTACATGTGTTAATTTACTTATCTCAGTGTTCAAAAAAACCCAGTATGCTATAAAGTACTTATAGCTCCTCTAACAGGAACTCATGATTTTATAGAGACTTGAGACCTGAAGAGGTAAAAAACTAGTCATAAGGCCACAAATGAGCGGATCAGCCAAGACTATAATTCATTTCTCCTGATTTCCAGTTTAGTTCTCTTTCCACCACCCCACATTCTAAGTTTTGAGGTAGCAAAAGGTATAAGCACATTTTCTATACCTGAAACCATATAACAAAGGTTGAGACATTGTTGATCCTTGACTGTAAACTCAGAACGGGATTACAGCACTTGGTTGTGTGTCCTTTATCACTGTCTAGAACTCATCTTTGAATTTGCATTTGTATTACCTGCTATTGTAAAATTGATATTCTCAGGTTCTTACAGCTTTTTAACAGTGTGTGATTTTAAGTACACTGACTTTCAATAAATATTACTGATTAACTTAAATTACCCAGTTGTTATAAAGATTATGTTCAGTTGGTGGTCCTACCATTCATAATATCACTGTGCCAAAAGTTTATTTATTCATTTTTTATGGAAGATTAAATAAGTTGACTAAAGATAATAAGGCATTTTCTTCTTTTTATCATAAAAGAACAATTAAGTAATTTTTTATTTATCAGAATTATGGAAATTTTATATTTGAGTCAATGTCTTATGTAGCACAGCAGCAAAAGTTGATTAGCATATAATAATGGATAGATAGTTGTTTTTTGTAATTCAAGGCTATGGCAAATATAGGCAGAAGTGAAAAATCTTTAGTTCTCCAGTCTCATACGTAATCAATTCATAAACATTTAGAAAATGTATTTTTTGTGAATTTGTTTTTAATGAAAATATATAAAATTCATATTTTTCTTCCAGATCTGAAAAGCAGGTAGCAAACTAAGTTTACAATATTACCATATGAAAAAGAACAATAGAGTGACAAAAAATTATGAAGGTGATTTTATAACGTAAACTAAAGTTTACTACATATTAAGACTGTTTCTAAAATGGATTAGTGAAAGAAAAGTCTACAAAGATGTTTCATCTGCCTTTAATGTTCACACCTCTAATAAATATGCATTTTATCCATATATGCTTTACAAATCAAAACAAAATACTTAAACACAGATAAAAGTTATGTCTTTATTTTCTAGATCAAAGAAATTCACATGTTCAATTATGTTTTTAAGAAACTTCACCCTTTCAAATGTACATTTCCAAATGCATCACCTTTGAAAAGAAGTGGGTTTGCAGTCTTTATTGCAGGTACTTTTTGAGGAGCACGGGGAAAACAAGCCACATCATGAAGCACACGTCGATGGAGGCAACTGCGTTCTGAGCGAGAAGTTTAATATTAAAAAGCAAAGAAGCTAAGGACCTGGCATTTGAGAAGGAACAACTTCCTGGCTAAAAGTTATTGCTGAACACATGACATTTTATTTGTAATTAGGAGAAAGAGATATTCTTGGGCCTTTTAGGAAACCTTGTCATGCTGACGTATGGCATTAGCCAGGCTGTGGTATATGGAGAATGTACTCTCAGTTCAATATCAAGAGTTTATCAGTTGATGTAACAAAATTGTCATGCATAATTAGGCTTTAAAAACCTCAACTACATGCTCCCTACCTCAGTCTTCTCAACAGTCCCAAAGGAGTGGAGTATGAAATGAACCCAGGCGCTGTCATGCTGCATGGGCTTAGATGTTGCTACAGCTGATTAAGCAGTTTGTGACCAGTGGGTGTCAACATAGTTTGTCATGCCAGAGAGATGGTCCCAAGTAACTCACAGCTCCAGAAGCCCCGAGTTTGCCTTCCTCTCCTTTTTTTTTTCAAGAAAGTCAACAACAGTTTTCAACACTACAGTATTGTACCTTCTTTCTTCTTTTTAGATTTCATTCTATATTCTTGGAGAACTTTGAAGAACTTCATATATAATAAGACTATTAGCAATGACCATGAAACCAAAATTCTCTCAGAGAAAATTGTCAAAGTTTTAAAGATCCATGGCAATAGTACAAATTGATGATAATAAGAAACATTGCCAAAAGATAAAGGTAAAATTGAAGTTTGGAAAGTTTTTGGACCCTATCTTATCCCTCAAAATATGAAGGAATTGGAAAAAACTCAATCAAAATTTCATTATTAATAATGAGGTATAGCTTATTCTTTAGAATTCAATTTTATACTAAGTTATTACATAAAGTACCACATAAGAGAATAACATTAAATATAAATTCATTCATTTAATCTTTATTTTTAATTTATTTAGTGCAGGCATGGGAATAAGAAGAGAAGAAATTTCGCATTAGCTAATTTCCTCAAAACAAGTTTCAAACAACAAGCACATGGCAATGAACAGACCAGAAGAACAATAATGTTCTATTTTATGGTATCATTCCTTGTCATTCTTAGAATAGAAAAATTTCCAAACTAGAAGTTAATTGGAAGTGAGTGGCCTGTTTTAGAATTTAATCGCATTAAATATTTTCTTCCAGACTCAGATTTTTTTTGCTGCTCCAAATGTCCTCCATCCAAGGCCAATACTGCTTTCCGTTATTCCTGGCTATCCAGACCTTTCTTTTCCAATCAATTACTGTTTTACTCCCCTCCTTCCGTATCTGTGGCCTCGTCCCTCATCCTTCTCCATTTCCTGTTAGAGGATGCCACTGGAACACGTTGAAAGACTGACAGTTCATAAAAGTTTTATTGTTGTTGGTATTACATGGCTTTATCACTCTCTGTGTGTAAGAGGATGGTGTAACAGTCTTAGGTTTTTCTGTTGGAGTAAAAATATTTCCAAAAAAGTTGCTTTCCTTTCAATAGATTAATTGATCATAACCCTGTTTATAGAGATAAATTTTGCTCAAGAATTGAGCTATTGAACTGAAATGAACCAACTTATACAATCGACATGAATATTGAAGCCAACGGCTTTTTTCTAATAGTAAGATCTTTGGTCTTCGGGTGAAGGTTGCAATTTAAAAAATTCTTCAGAGTTGTATTTTATTTGGTATAGGGTTATAATTTTAGGATTCACTGTTTCTGACTTTCTAAAGCTTGTAGGTAAATTGATAATCATTTTTGATGGAAAAGTGCATTGAGGATCAACAGTGCCTTTTGATCAAAGACATTTGATAACATATCTTTCCCATTTATTTGTGCTTAATAATTGCGATGTGATCTCTTTGATATGCTTCTCTTTTGTTTTATTACCGTGTTATAGCATCAACTGCTATGCATTTGTTGTGAACTTTAACTCAAGTTTTGATCAGGCTATCTTGTTTTTTTTTGGAGATTAGTTATGTTTCCATTTCTTATACTCCACAGGAAGTTTAGCATTTTGAGGTGGGTTGTTTTTAAAACTTCAAACTATAATTATCAATGTTCATGACTCTGAGCTGCAATAAATAATGGTTTGGGGGATGCTTTTAAAACTGTCAGTATTAATCACAGCTCTAAATTCTGCAAAGAGGATCCTCCATTATCTTTTACAGACAACTATGTGCCTCATGACTGAGGCACTTTTTAAATCATATGTGACTAATTAAGTATAATTTTAACTAAAAGATACATTTGCCAATATTTTTCTCCATAGATCTAAAAGGAGAGGAAAACATGTTCTCAGTTTCAACTTTTTGGTAGCTTTAACTCTACCTTCTGGCTTCTTTTTTGGCTAGAAGAAGGCATGTCTGGGTCCTCTTATTCTTTTTATCTTTTGCTTTCTCTTGTTGTCTGAGGTATTAATCCTATTTTTCTTTTCTTTTCTTGAAGAAAATGTGGAGTAGGAGCATGATCTGGGTTAAAAGTGAGCAGAAATTATTTTAACTTAATTTCAACATTGATTTTCTTTTTTAAATATACATCTATGCTATAATAGAAGCAATCATTTTGGGAAAGAGCCAAAGGATATCCTTTCAACTATATCACAATGTTAACAGCTCATTTAATTTATTATTTCTCCCTTATTCCTCATATAAACAATTGCATCTCTTACTCATATAAAACTAAAAAAAACCCTAATATTTTATATTTAGGTATTTTCTAGTGCATATTTTTTAAAACATCATGGAATGAAGCATAACATTTTTGAAAAATAAACCTTTTCTGGGGCAAGTGTTTAGATTGTATGAACACAAATACCAGATTATACAAACACTAGAGACTCACTGGGGGCACCTTTGTACAGACAGTGCCTGACTTACAAAGTTTCGACTTACCATTTTTCGACTTTACGCTGGAGTGAAAGCAAGAAGCATTCAGTAGAAATCATACTTTGAATTTTGAATATTGGTCTTTTCCCTGGCTGGCGATGTGTGGTAGGATACTTGTTTGTGATGCTGGGCAGCCCCAGCGAGTGCAGCTCCCAGCCAGCCCCTGATCATGAGAGTAAACAACCCAAACACATACAACCATTTTGTACCCAGGCGGCCATTCTGTTTGTAATTTTCAGTACAGTAGTCAATCAATTACATGAGAAAGTCAACACTTCATTATAAAATAGACTTTGTGTTAGATTATTTTGCCCAACTGCAGGCTAACGTAAGTGTTCTGAGCAGGTTTAAGGTGGGCTAAGCTATGATGTATTAAATGCATTTTCAACTTACGGTATGTTCAACTTACAATGGGTTTATTGGGCTGTCACCCATTGTAGTTGGGGAAAATCTGTAAATAAGTTATTTATTATTCTATTTTAATGAGTGCTAATATATTACTTATCCCTTTAATAATTATAGAAAATTGAAATAAAATATGATCTTACTATGTAGTACACTAAGAAAATCAAAACAAAAACATAGAAATTGTAAATTTGGCTAGAGTGTTAGAAAAGGAGTATAAAGGCCTACAAAATTGAAAACTGTAAGTGTTTTTAAACTATATATGATGAATAAAAATTACATTGTCTACTAGAAAAAAGAATATCTGTAAGTTTTGCACTTCTGTAATTTAGTTAAGATAAAGGAGCTCATAATGGCATGTGTACATTTGCTTGAATACTTATGGTAGAAGGTGACATTGACGAATGTATCCATGGACGAGTAATCTTGAAATGTAACATCTCATGACCTGCAGGTGTTTCTACACTGCCTTTCTCCTGCTCAGGCGATGTAATTGCTATTTGCAGTTTTCCTGTGAATTATACATCTTTGCTAAAATTGAATCTTGCTCCTTTCACATACCCTGCCATGTGCCAGCATGATCTCCTGGAGTAGCCATGGGTAGCTGTCTTCATCTTGAAATTGTGATTCAGGACATCTAGATAATATTCCTTTCCTCAATTCACTTCCCCATCCTTCTGTTGCCCTGTTTCAAATTTATTTAAAGTTATTTCATTTTCTGACAGTTGACTCACTTAGTCACATGCCAGTTGAAGTGGAATGGAGTCCTGATTGCCTCGAAAGGTTATATAAATATGTCTTAGCAAGTCATATTTTTGTGATCGAATTTCATTTTTTGATTTTAGGGATATTTAGCCTAATTAATTTGCATGGGAATTCACAAAATAGTAAAACAATTGGAAGTTTCTTGCTCTGCAGTCCTTTAATTAGACCCAAATTAGAACCGATTTGGAAAACACCAATAGTTTCTGTAGCTCATGTAATGCCAGTCTGGTCAACCTCAGGTGTTGGATATAATTTCATCTTATTAAAGATGAATTAAAGTCCTTGTATATATGACTTATACAACTTTTAAAAACATGGTTAAGCTTAGCCTTTATTATTAAGTACAATATTACTTTTTCTTCCAACTATAATTTTATGCCATACTGAGAAACTATCTGAAGTCCATCTTTTCTGAATAGTGTTTAAATGTTAATGTTTATTTCTGCAGATATCTTTCTTGAACTGCATTTCCACAAGTGCTCATTTTAAAGCTATCTCAGAGACAGTATCACTTTGTTAATAAGCTCAAAATAAATCTGCTTGTTATATTCAATTTTGTAAAGTTTGGCAATAACAAATTGATAGGGAATATAAAATTACATGGAAAAACTTGACTTTTAAAAAACATATGTAATTATGTTTATTCATGTTGAATAATTGATAATTTCCAGAAAATTTACACATTTTGAGTTATACATTTTATATAAGTTCATTTATTCTCAACCTGCAGCCTTATTATTTTTTGTCATATATTATGTAAAATAATTCTGTAAAATGAACGCAAAATTTATTTTGGGAATCTGATGTTCAGCTCCACTGATTATGGACTCCTGGCTCCTGGATGTTGACCTTGAAAACCGTAGGCACAAGTCAAAGTTTGATGGAAAGCTAGCTTTGTGGAATAAAACAGGAGTAAACTAAAGAACTCTGCATGCTTGATCATAAAGCTGAATCCATTAGGCTTAGCTGCAGACTGGAAGGGAAAAACCTGGCATTTGTGTGTTGGGGAGGGAGGAAGTCATGGAGGTTTTTAGACATTAGAATATTAACTGTGAAGGATTCTTTCCACACACATTTATCCGTTTCAGGCATATTTGTGTGCTTATTATCTGCTAGACTCTTGGGAGGTATTGGTGAATAAGCAAGGTACAGAACTTGCCCTCCAGAGCTTGTAGCCTACTGGAGGAGTCAGACAAACAGGTAACAAATGCATACATTCAATGATGGGAAATTGAAGTGACTGCCAAGAAAAGAGGACAGAGGAGGAGAACATCCGAGGGACTCACCTGAGGAAAATCCTCCCCAAAGAGATGGATTTAGTTTCATGAAGCATGAGAATTAAACATGCAAAGAAGGAGAGTGAGAGAGAGTTGTCCTGACTGAGGGACAAGAGCTGATGGTACAGAGCTGGTGGCAGAAGAAAACTGGCAGGTGGACCGGGTGGACCATGTGGCTGGAGCACAGCAAGGGAGGAGGACAAAGATGAGGTTAAAGAGGGATGCCAGGAGACTAGACGGTGCACATCTCAATCCTAAAAAAAAAAAAAGAAAGATGGAAAGATGCTCTTTAGAAACACAGGTAATTATGTATTCAGCACTTTTTCTGAATCTGAAAATATTTTTGTCTCACTAGTTTATGTGCCGTGATAAAATAAGAGGAGACTATTCAAATCCCTTCAAAAGTCAAGCTTTTACACTAAGACAGGTAAATGAAGAAAATGACCCTTTTCCCAAAATCTACACCCTACAAGTTAAGTGTACTTACCTGTCAGGGTCTATTTAAAGAATAATTTTCCAACAAAAGATTGCTTTACTGTAAGAAGCATCAGTGCAAGAAATTTCCTTTAATATTTCTTTGTCACTTTCTTTGAAAGTCTTTCTTAAGTTTAAAAAAACAACAACAACAACAAACTCCCCGACCCTGAAAGCAGCAGCCATGTAAAGTGAATACATGTGAACACATGTGTATGGCACGCTCACGCACTTTCCTTGCAGATCTCCGGGAACAAGCCGAGACAACATGGGAAATGCATTAAAATGCTCGTCACCTAGTGGATTCCGGGCAAAGAGCAGTCTTTAAGACCCAGCAGCGCAGTATTTGTCTGGAGAGGAAATGCTGCTTTTTGACAGATGAGAGAAATCCCCTTAGTGCTGGCTGTGCAAGAGAGAAGTGAAGTCAGTCACCTGGTGGTGAAGGCCAGTAAAACAGCAAAGCAGGAGAAAAATTTTTCTCTCCCTCTCTGCTTTCTCTCTCTCTGCCTCTTTTCTCTCCTCTGGAGGAGCCACCTCCTATTCTCTCAACTCTTTTAGCATAACCTTCAAAGGAAAACGTTCCCTTCAGACTTTATTATCTTCTTTTCCCCACTGAGAGAATACGTTGGAGCTGCAAGACATTTTTTAAGTCTATGCAGGACTTTGGGGATGTGGTTATCTTGCCAGGGAAATTGATCATTGCTAATGCTTGGGACTCAGTGTGCTAAATTAGCCATCAGAGTAAGCCTGACGAGGAAGGCTTTCATCATATACTCTTCTCTTCAGTTTGAACACATTTGCTTGAAATTTGCCGCATGATGCTGTCCAGGGAAGCAGTTTTTTTTCTTGGGATGCAGCAATTCGCTGGTTTCTAAAGCTTATTGCTGAAGAAGAAATAATCTTAGAGTGGATTTTCCCCCCGGGCTTGATTCGACTGAGCTGCGTTGGACCGCGGTAAAGATCACCTGTCACGAAATCTTTGAGGAAGTGAAAACAAAGTGAATTCTAATTATTATTTATTTATTTTGATTATTTTTAACCGGTGGAGGCGGCGTGATCACGGAGAATGAGACTGAGCGAAGCTGCCAGGGCTTGGAGGAGGAGAAAGCTGAGTTTAGGCTGGAAACTAAAAGACTAGATTGTTTTTTGGTCCAACTTGTCCGGTTCCTCTCCGCTTCCTTTAGTTTCGCTCCATGGACAGATCAACAAACCTGGACATTGAGGAGCTCAAGGTACGTGATCCTCCGGGCGGGCATCGTGCCTCCTTTTCTCGCGCTCGCCTGCTCTCTTGCTCTCCTCTCTCTCGTTTTCGCTGCCTCTTCCTTGCGCTGCTAGAATAGTTGGTGGCCCCGCGGGACGGCGGCTGGGCATCGGGGTGAAGCGTGCCTGGGAGCAGGCGCCCCTCCTAGGGCCGAGGACATGGAGCTCGGCTCGCCCTACGGGGCCAGGCTGCCTCCCTGGCTGCTCCTCCTGACAACGGTCACCCTGTCCTCCTCCTAGTCAGTTACAGCAGCACTTGGGGGACCAGAGCCGGCGCCGAGAGCCCGTTCACCTCGCCCGGGGAAGCGGCGGCCACAGCAGTCTCTGCCCGCTGTCGCCTGGTCGCCCGGCAAAGTTGCCCGAGCTGCGCGGCCACTTTGCCTCCTCTCCCCGCTCCGAGCCGCTTCTCCCCCCGCCCGACGCGGGGACAGCCGATTTCCGCTCGGCGTCGGCGGTGACGGCTCATTTTTATGCCAGCACCTAAGGAGACCCTTTTCTCCCACCACCGCGGACACGGTTTCACCCCCTCGGTTGCACCGCCCGGGGCGCGAACTCGTGTTCAGCCGGGGGAAGGGACAGATGAGGTTTCCCCGCGGGCCTGGCGACACCAGCGCTGTGAACGTGCCTGCCCCGAGCATCCCTGCGCGGGAGCGGGTCTGGGGAAGAGGGGAGGGGCGCAGGGAGGCGCGAGTCGGTCGGGGCTGCGGGGAGGGGTGGGGGGCGGCACTTGGGGAGGCTCCGGGCGTCCTTCCCCCGCCGTCGGAGCAGCCGCCGTCCCGGATCCGCGCGTATCCCCCGCCGCTCCGCCGGGAACCCTCGCCGCGCCCTCTCCCTCCCCGGTCCCCGCGAGGCAGCGAGGGGCTGGCTGGCAAAAGCATCCAGGCTGACAGTTTGCCCCTCTGCCTGTGGGCACAGCTGCCTGCAGTGCTCGTTTAAAAAAATAAAACAAAAAACTTAAAACACCAACAAACCACAGAATAATTTAAATGTCCCGCTCACTGTAATGAAAAAGCAGGAAAGGGGGCGATACTTGGGCGCATTCTTTTTGTTTATTCTCCACTCTTCTTTACCCCAGGCGTTTTCTACACTCTACTATATTGCTTCAGAGGGTTATTATTATTATTTTTTTTACTAGAAATTCAATTCAGACGGACTCTTGGTTCAGGTGAGGACTTTTAGTCCCCCCTACCCATGGGGGAAACGACGAGTAGAGGTTTTCTCAGAATGTCAGAGAAGTGGATTTGCCCAGTAAGCTGAGAGGATCCGAGAAATCCCCTGTAGAGGGCAAGAGCCTCTGTCTGCAGCCTGCTCTCTGCTCTGGCCACCGAGCATGCCCAGCTCAGGAGCCCAGTTCTGGAATGTGGACCCCAGATCTCCTGGCACTCTAAATTGCATAGAAGGAGAAAGAGAGAAGGATAGAGAACAGTGACCCGTTGTGGAATCAGCCCCGCCAACCACTGTACATAAAGGTGGGGTGAGGGAGGATGAGCAGAAGACACCACTTCATTTAGGACACTGGATTTGTTGGAAAAAGTAAAGTAGGGGGGAGGCGTATTTACTGCTCCAGTTAAAGTTGGTGAACAACAAGTTTCTGTGTTATGGCCAAGGTCACAGTCAATAGACCTTGGCCTGGAATGGAGGTCTCCTATGATCTCTGTACTGTACTAAGATAGGACACATTCCCTTTGTGTTTGAAAGTATCTCTTGCTGCCTTTTCCCAAGCATCCCAGTCTCTTGGTAGGTTTTATCTGAGATGCAAATGAGAGCACGTGAACAACGTTTGTGATGTATATTTCATGCAGGGGCGCAGTATCCAGATTATTTTTTTTGTTGTTAAATATACGATATGACACATAAGGAAAACTTTTTCTTATGAGGAGTGGAAGGGAAAAATGTTTTGGGGTCACCATTTCCCCTGATATTCCATTAGTTTCCTGCTAGCTTAACCCCTTCTGAACTCTGGCACCACCAAATTGTGGTTAAAATCGGCAAAAGAGCAAGCCTACTGTGGAAACATCTGTCTAGTTTAGTAGAAGATCTCAGCTTAACCTCAAAACTATTACACGTTACCTCAGAGATTCTCACAGCCAGAGCAAGGGTGGAAACTGGCAGGGCTTGAGCATGAGGAGTGTATTGGCAATGACTGAGGAGGAAGAAATGCAGGAATGTTAGAGGCAAAGTTCTGTTGAGATTGTTAAAAAATTGTGTCAGGGGCAAGCTACTCTTGAAATTCAAACCTGGCAAGAGAGGAAATGTAGTCAAGACTTAAAAGAAAATGTTTGAGATCCTCCAGTTTGGGAAATAAATTTGTATTGTCAGGTTTGACTTTATTTCTGTAACACAGAGGCTTTGAAACGCTTACACTCTGGAATATATATACTTTGTGGAGATGGGTATACTAAATGTGGAATAACTTGTCTGGATTTCCTCTTATCTGCAGAACCCATTGGCTTGGGTTTTCTAGACAATTCCAGTTAAAGTTATTTTCTGGTGGCTTCTTGCTGAAGAGATCCCCATGGTGGCCAGTGGAAAGAGGGGAGAAAAAAGCTGAGGACGCTTATTTTTGACATTATTTGCTTGACTTTTCTTCCTATGAATCAGAGATGCTTACATTAAGGCACAGCCATATAAAACTTTACTTTCTATGGTGCTTTATATGCATGAAAAGGAAAACAACTGCTCACTGGAATATGATAAATAAATAAAAGTGCATAATATTCTAAGAGTAACATTTAGCTTAATTTTAGATCATTACTGTCATTTTTAGATGAAGCTGCTTCCCTCAGGTTTTAGGAAAGAAAGATTCTGCTAATTCTTTATCTTTCTTTGTGATAAACTACTTTTTCTGTGTGAGATTTTAACAAAGTATATTTTTTGCTATGCTGGATGTGTGGTCATTGATTTTTGTATATATTATTCAGTAAATAGTGTTGTCTTTTGCAAGTTTTTAAACCAAAGGTAAGCTTCAATAATTAAGCATTAAGCCATTGCTATTATTATCACAAAACTAAACATAGTATACATATTAAAAGATTTACTGGTGGGAAACTAAAATATAGTCATGTGTATAAAACTTGCTAATGAAGGCAAACGTGTTTCATCTTCTCTTCTGTCACAAGCTGCTGATGAAACAGATCAGTGTTGAAAAGAGAGTTCTCATTCAAAGAACTTTAGTCTGTTCTTTTCCTTTTCATCTCTATCTGTTTCTTTCTCCAATAAATGTACAAACTTTACTCTGGATTTTGCCCTGGTGTTTCTTTTAAAGAAAAAAAAAAACATCCAACAAGCCAAAATTCCAAAGGGTTACCACTTTGGAAATGTGGGTGTTAATGAATATTGATACTACAGAAAACACCCTCTATGCTGGCGTATGTCTGAGTTATAGAGCACTTTTAGAAGTTGATATTTAAAATAATAACTTTAGCTTTTGTATTAGCTCTGCCGTTGCTATCTTTTAAACAACATTATCTTATGCACTTGAATGGGAAATGCCACTAACTTTTATAGGTGACACTTGTAAATTTGCTTTTTGTAGGATTTATAAGAGATACGAGGCTGGATAAATGGTTATATTTAACTAATACATATGATTTTGGTGATTCTTTGTCCTCAGCATTTGAAATATGAGTTTCAATTCACTTATATAAATTTGACAATCAAGAAATTATGCTTTCAGATGCTAAGCAGGTATTTGTGGGTAATTGTAATTTGCTTTGAGATCAAAAGCATAAAACACATCAAGAGTATAGTACAATTTATTGCAGTCTTATTCGATCCCAGCTTTTGTTTATTTATTTGTCAAGACTGTTCCTTTAATGGGATGACTGGCTAGAAGCTAAAATGGAATTTTTCCATTACTTGCAGAACATAAACAGTGTGATTCTGGAATCTTGTCTTCATTATCATTTTGTAAGGGGCAAAAATGATAAACTACATGGTTAATTCTGAGATGCATGAAACAACTTTTCAATAGTGTAGTTGTGCTTGTTTGAGTTAATTAAATATAGTCCAGTCACTGTTGCTTAATTTTATCTCTTTAATTTAAATAAAATTTCATCTAGCAAGAACTTGAAACTTGCCCTAGATAGGGCAATTGAATAATACAATTAGGTCATCAAGAAAGTATTGCATGGTTGAGAAATGATAATCTAGGAAAAGTATGCATAGGTGTTTAAACAAGTGGTTGATTCAAAAATGCAAGTTTCATAGTACATTTGTGTACAATTTTAATCAAATAAGAGAGTTGGCAGTTAGAAGAATTCTAAAAATGTTTTTTGTTTCATCAATAAGACACTCAGCCCAGAAAAGCCAGGCTGCTGCGGTGTAGGAGGCTTTGGCATGAGTCTAAGTAGGTGGTATTTTTTTGTTAGTCATACCATAGTGAAAAATAGTGCTCTCTAACAAATGCCATATTTTTAGCAACCTGCCTTATATATTCATTTCTTGGCTTAGAATAAGGAAACATGTTTGTGAATACTTAATTATTTGACCTCTTTCACATCCAAAGGAATTATAACTTCTGTCCACCCAGGTCTAGCTCCAATTCTCTTTTGGTAACAGAAAGCGGTCATCAAGATTTAGAAACAGTTAACCTTGATTCTTTATATCCAGAATATGGACTTGTTTCATTGAAGGTGAAATAAACTTCAGGCAACAGTGATGAAACATTCTTGTTTTATACAGTTAGGAAGGACTAGGGGACATTTTTGATATGAATGGAAAGAGAATTAAGAAAAATACATTTGAGTGAAATTGTGCAAATGACTATTTTAGACATTTTCAGTGGCCTGCTGTCATCACTAAGCATGTATCCCCATCTCCATACTTGCCATTACAGCTTTGCTGATCTCCAGACTTTACCAATTGAAAATACATCAACTTTTGAAGGCCCAGTAAAGAAAAGTGTTTTAAGATTTATGGACTCAAAATCATAGCTACACAAGATGGCTTAATGCTATAAGACAATAAATCAGCTTGTGTCTTTTGGGGCATTCCTTTTATGTAATATTTAGTGAGGTGTTTCTCAAACTGCATTGGAATTTCAGCTAAAATACAATTTGGCAGACACTATAACTTTAAGTCAGAAACGAAAATGACCATGTACTTTTGTTCAAATCTCTGAAATTTTTGAGTATATTCATTTAAATAGGTAACTGTGTAAAAGAATAAATGTTTGTGTCAAAATAAAAGTCTGTAAGTTTAAATTGGTAGAATTTTGCTTGATTTGTGATAAAATTCTTAGCTTCTAAATCTCTGTGCTACGAAAAGTGAGCTATCTCATTTGATATAAATGTAGATTTCAATACACTAACATGTGAGTTTTTATTTTACTCTAAGTCTCTTCTTTTTGTTGGCAAATGTTTAGAAGCCTGCGGTGATCTTATATCCTTCATAAAACTGACTAGACTTCTAGACCAACCATGGAATGAGCAAATTAAAGGATGACCATCCCTCCAAGAGAATTGCAGAATTCACATCCTAAAAATTAAAACTTGTGCCCAGTGTCCTGAGAGTTTTCTTGACGCTCCTAAACAATATTTTTGTAGATTGACTCTGAAAAATATTGTAAGCCCTGACCAGACTTTAGAACATTTATACTGCTTTGTTGGTATTAGATAGGTTATCTGGAGGGTAATACGCCAGCCAAGTTGACTTCAGAAACCTTTAAAAATAAAGGATTTCATTATCTAGCCAGAAAGGATTTAATTGCCATGGCAATGTCCATCTGGGAAACAAGAGCTGAAGCTTCAGCCTTAGATGTTAATTGAAACAATCACCCTACACCAAAATGAAGATCAGAAGCAGTTCGAAGTCAGAGGCACCCTAAAGCACTAAAGCTGTCCCTCCAAATCTCACAGCATGTAACCTTTAAGGGGATTGATTTGTGTGGTGCAAAGGGCATTGATTTGATCATGCCCAAATCATGCCCAACCAGACTGCTCTGGTTGAAGTAGTATTTAGAAGACCTTGTTCAAACCCTTGCTTTGCTGTCAATCAGAAGTGGCACCTTGGGTGTGTCACAATCCTTCTTTGCCTCAGGTTCTTAGGTGATGGTGTTGCTGCAGGGTGAGAATTGGATCTGATTAGTGCATTTGTTGTTCTGTAATCATTTTTAGCCTCAGCTGAAGAATTTGTTCAAACAACATCTTTGTACCATCTAATACCAATAAAAAGGGGGCAACCCTTCTTCAGGAGAGATTGAGGACTCTGTCTGGTCTGTTTCTCCTTGGTCTCTGCAGTTGACCCTGGGACACTGCCTAGAACTGTAAGACTGAGGAACACAGGGTGAAAACCTCAGGACCAGTTGATCTCTGTCTTCTTGGTCTCAAAGTCTAGGGTTCTGAGCACTTTTTTGAGAATGACATTTCTGTGCCCTCATGGAGGAAAATCATTTTCAAATTGATAAGGTTAATATAGCTCTTTTTATTCCCTAAATATTTCCTTGTTTGAACATCATAATAGGTTTGTCTGCTGAATATTAGATTCTCATTTGTGGATACCAAAATGGAGACTTGGAAAAATTAAGTGAAATGCCTAGGATTACAAGGTTAACAAATAATGGAATAAGAACTCATATCTATGCCCTCTATTTCTAAATCCTATGCTCTTTTATGTAGGGCAAAATTCCATAAAGTTCGTAGCATTTCTGATGGTAGAAGTTTCTCACTGAATTTCTCTAATATTCTTGCTTCAAAGACAAGTAGTAGTATTTTAGCTGTAGTCATAATGTTTATTCTTGTTACAGAATAATTGTTCACAGTCCATATTTATTTTAACCAATATGCTTATTCCTAATCGGTTACTTTGGGCCAAATTACTGTTGGTTGCTATTTGTAAATAAAAACTATGAGGAAGTGGTGAATAAATCACAAATTTAGGCCACAGGATAACATTTTCATAACCTTGTACCAATCTTTGACTCTCCCTCTTGGATCACTGCAAATAACTTTCATTTTGTTAGGACCATCAATTGGATTTAACCTCCAGCATAGCTTTCACTTCATGTACATTTACTATTAATCTTGAAATTTAAAAAATCGATCTGAGTGATTATACTGACACTAAAATTATTAAGTCCTTCTAATTTATGTTATCCCAAAAGTCTGGAAATAAATACCAGATGATTTAATCCATAATATAACTAAAGTTGTCAATGGCAATCTTGGAGACAATAGAATTAAATGTGATTGTAATATAAATTTGGTTTTGAATCTTGATGTGATTCTTTTCATATTAGTTTTTCCAAACTTTATTTATACCAGGAATCATAAAGGAAGATATATAGATAACTTGATATTACTTTGGAAAGACATCTCTTTTGTATTTACGAGGGGGTCAATATGAACAGTACCTTTTTTGAGGAATGCTTTTCAAAACCTTTGCAAGTGTCAACATTGAAGGATGTAAGTGGATGGTATGATTTGTCTGATAACACATATTTTCTGCCTAAGAACCATCATTTTCTGAGATCTCTTCCCTTTCACCATCAGAAAAAGATTTTGGCAATCTTATGGATCATTTTCCTCAAAGAAATAACACTTCTATCACTCACCAGAGTGACTGCTTAAGTGACACGGAGAAGAGGACACAACCAAGCTGACTGGAGCTTTGGCTTCTGGGTAGTGGAACAGGCTGACTCACCGTGCTAGTGCCTTGCATACTCACACCTATGTCGTCACTGTTTCAGCTGAATTATTAATGGCTGTAAGCTGCAAACATTCTGGTTACTCCTAAATAGTTAAAAATGCAAACCTTAAATTCAAGAGAACCGAGAGCCTACTGTATTCTTCTTTGCTGGAGGCATGTAATGCTTCAATTACTAACCCACCCATTATCATTATCTAACTTCATTTCACATTGGGTTTTAAACTCCCATCTTTCTTTAGAATGGCCAGAAAAATACATATTATCTACCTAAGATAAAAGAGCCTTTGATCCTTTCTTAGGTAGAAACAACCAATTCAGCTGCAAGAGCGTTTTTGTGAAACGTGATATAATAAATCAATGTTATGAATGGGAAAATCCTGTTATCATTGCGATTTGACAAGTCTGCATCTACTCAGAGTATTTGAGGGTTTTTAAAATCCAAATCAGAAGGAGAAGCTAACTAATTCGAGGAAAGAAAGTGCTTACCCAAATACTTAGTGAATTATATTCTAGGTTTCCACCTCCCTCTCCACGTGAGACTCATGAGGGAGAAATTCAATGTAGTCTGAGTTCCAGAATTAGTTATACTTCCAAGCAACTGATTGATATTTGATCTCATGAATCTTTTTCATCATAAAACTGATTGTATTTCCACCTTTGCCTTAGTTGCTAAAAAGCTTAGAGGCAGATTTGTGGTCCATCTCTGACAAGTATACTTGTGTCAGCCTAATTTCTGGTCTCAACATACTTTGTTTTCCTTCGCTATTCTTAAATACTTTCACAAAGAATGAGTGGTTATAAATAGATATATACTTAAAAGTTATTAAGACCTTTTGCAGAGACTCAGTTATTTTTATAATGTTTCAGTGGACATGCCACGATATTTGACATCTCTTCTGAATAGCTTATACCTCTGTTTGCATTTACTTTAATTTGCCTCGGGCTACAAAGTTTAGAAAGTTTGAGTGATCATGCTTTGTGTATCCACTTATGCTGTGCGTGACTTTCATTGCATATGGTGGCTGCATAACTTGTGAACCTGCTTGCCACAAAATGAAATCCACTAAACTCTTAGAGTAAAAGATTGCGATTTAGCACTTACGTGATCAGAACTTCTACTTGTTCTAAGACATTCTGTCTTAAATTCTTCTTCTTCTTTATTGTTCTCAAATTTGGGCTTTGTGCAGAATGATCACCTGCATTTCTAAATCTTTGCATTTCTAATGCCTATCACTTTTGTCTGATGTGGACACAGTATTGTAAGAAAAGTTAAAATAAATCAGCTCATGTTAATAAGCGTTTTGTTTAATTTTTTTAGATCTACTTTGTAAAATCGGTGTTTTGATCAGTTGATTGCTCTAGGTAGCAGAGACAGTTAGACTTTTAGATATGTTATTTTATCTTATAAAGTTTTTTAAAGTTCATGCTTGAGTCGTGGTTCAAATAGTAAGCATTCCATGCACAAGTAGTGTCTTAATGATAAAGGTCCTCATTATTAAAACATTCCTGGGAGAAATTAAGGCATTTAGTAATTGCGGATGTGAAATATACAGCCTCATTAGGTTAAACATATTTTGGCATGTAGCAAGTGCAATTGAGCGTCTTTCATTTGCTTTAGTGTCCAATTACTATATAACACTTACTTCATTTTATAAATACTAATATATTGTTACATGTATATTTGTTTCACTTATTTCCTAAAACAAGAATAGCTCTAAATACCTAATAAAAATACAGCTAACTTTAAAGTGTTTAACGTTTGCAACTAGTAACTTTTTTTCAACATCTATTTCAGTTTTACACATAAAGTGAATTTCAGAAAATTTTGCAAAGATATGATTCAAGTATACTAAAAACTTACTATATATGGTAAGAGCCTAACTCAAATGAGTAAACAGTTAATACTATACTTTAACTTAATGTTAGTCTTGCATAGTAGTAAATATTATCTGTGAACATGCTCAGAGTGTCTTCTCTGTTGCATTTTCTGATGTTTAGTGAGATCCCTACCCATTTTATTTTAAATTCTGCATTCATTCAAAGTCGTAGAACTATATTTTAGTGTTTTCCAGCATGCATATTGCAATCAAAATCCCAGAGATTGAAATCTCATTTTTTCCACTTCCTGTTTTATGATGAGTAGTCTTGGAGTACAAATGAAGACAGATAACAAGAAGACACATCAATTAAAATTTGAGAAAATTAACAGGAGTTTAAAGCTTAATTAAAAAAGAAAGAACGACTCCAAGTAAACACAAAAATAAACAGAATAAATATTATGCTCCCATTCCAAAGGGACATTTGACTTAACCATTATTCTATCTGTCTCTTGGATTTCAATAATCCAGTATGTAAAGTTTTACGTTACAACACCAATGATTCACTATGGTATTAGTAAATGTAAACCTTATTAACTCTTTTGTATACATGTTATTGAATTCTTAGCAAGAATTTCACTTTTTTATATTTTCAGTCTAAATGCAATTTATGAACTCTTATCAATTTGATCTTTCACTCTGAGAATCTTTTACTTTCCATTCTCAGCTGCTTTGTGCATGCCTTCTCCAAAATTTCTGTTGCTGGGATTTTGTCCGTGGTATATTTTGATTGCCTCTTTACACATACTTCCTAGGTAGTCTCATCTACCCACCACGTCTATTTTTACTTACAAGGAGATGATGCATGGTAACGCACATCCACCTTGCACCTCTCACTTCAGCTACGTCCTCTCTTTCCCAATTGTTGATATCCTACTAGAAATCCTTATCTGGATGTTTCATGGTCATCTCAATCTAAAAGAGTTTATTCACTGTTTGTTTAGTGTGTTGTCATTCACTCAGGCACCCAGCTGGAGCTCCGGGGACCCTTTTCTTCTTAGCCCATTGACTCATCCCACTCATCTAATTGGTCATCAAGTCCATCAAACCACATAGTCTGAGTTCTCCCCTCCCCACTTTTTGTTAAAACCCTAGATCAAGTTCTCATCTTCTCTAATCTGAATTTTTGTCAAATGTTCTTATTCCAAGAAGTGTATGTATATTTCTTGCAGTGGTGCTGGCCATATTGCAGTGAATTCTAATGTGATGTTGCAGTTGAGGCCCTAGGGTCAAGGGTGGAGTTGGAGTCACTGTGAAGGGATTTATATTTTCTTTCTGATTCTTCGTAAGTTGTCTCAGACTTCCAGAAAGACTGGAAACTGGTGTACCAAGGCTGGGCCTGATGCTGGATGAAGACGGATTTAGGGGTTTCTAGAAATGCCTAAAAATACCCTCAAAAGTGAAGAAAAGATGGTTCCTGGAAGCTAGACCTGATAGTAACCACTGATTAACTATGAATAAAATGTTGAGATTGGGGCAAAGGAAACCACAGATTATTTGGAGTATAACAGTAAACTTTTGGGTTTTGCCTTGATGAAATCTTTGCATTACACTGCCCCATTACCATGAATTATGTTCAACAATTTCGTTAGATGATTTTCTGTATTTTTGACAGTTTGATCAGATTTCTTGTAGTCAAAAATATTATCTGCCTTTGGGAATTTGATGGCTCTGTCTCCAAGAGGTGGCCCAGAGACTGTATGCTGACAGAGTAAGCCACCTGACTAGGGAGAGAGGCGAGCCTGAAGGAATCTCAATAAAAATAGGCTAGGTGTTTGAATTCTGAAATGCACATTATAGCTAATGAACTCGGTTTGTTAGCGACCTGTGAATCTCAGCTGTTAGTTAGATGGCTTTGTCATTATTTTATCCTGGTTATTCTTAGTCTTTTAGTAAAAGTTACTTAATCATCATAGCTGTGTTTTAGCTGTTCTACGGGACTTATAGTATGGGCTAATAAGACTAAGTTAAGTAGATATGCATAGATTGAAGTAGGAATGGGGGACCAAAATCTAACTGAGAATGGCCGTTGATAACAGTGGCTGATGAGGGATCTCCTAAGAAAATATGATTTGCAAAAATGGCAGATTCTGGGAAGCAAGATCTGTTCATGGTTCTTGAAAGGGAGATTCTTGCTTATTAAGGACCCAGTAAGCTTCCTGACACTTTCTAATTGGCCTATCTCTGTCCAGCCTATTTGACAAGCAGTCCACATTCCGCACTTCCAGATTTCTCTTTTAGAATAAAGTGATAATATCTGATCCCTTATCTGCTTAAAAGTCTTCGTTGATTCCCTGTTGCTTATTTTATAATCCATACTCCTCAAGGTGATACCGCATGATATAGAGCTTGCTTATTTCCAGGCTATCTAGCCACTTTCTTACCTACCTTCCAACACATACACACACACACACACACACTCACACGTTCTACCATAACTTCACTGAACAACTCGCTTTTCCTTGATCATGTCAGTTCCTTTCCCTCATTTGTAAGATTTCATATGCTTGTCCCTGGAATACATCTCTGCTTCTTTGCTGACAGTACTCCTGCTTGTTGACTAATACTTAGTCTTAAGAAGAGATGATTGTTTCTTCCTTTGTGTTCCTACACACTTTGTACATTTAACTCTACTATACATCCTGGACTGAACTGTATGTGGTAGAAAAAATGGTCTGTCTGATCCCTGTCTTTTGAGGCTTGGTACAAATTGCTTAAGTGCCAGTATAAAGTCAATATTTGTAAAAGTTCTGTTTTCTTGAAAAGAATGTGTTTTTTCACTCATTAGAAACCAAGTCCTATTAGATTAAGTTTATTATTTATGCTGTTTTTATCCCCCATAATCTTTCTATTTTGTTTGATTAAGCTATAAATTATTTAGGAGAAATGTTAAAATTTCATGTTATGATGGTGTTCCACTTCTGCCTTATATATTTGAGACTATGTTATCAGATGCATACAAGTTTAAATTGCTATGTTTTCCTGGTGAATTGAAACCTTTATTGTTATATAATGACCTCTTTATCTCTGGTAGTGAGTTCTGTCTTAAATTTTGTTTTTTCTAGTTTTAATATAGCTACAGCAGATTTGACTAAAATCACTATACTATTACCCAACTTTATTTTGGCGTTTCTGATTTTTATTTCTTTCATCCTTTTGTTTTCAACCTCTTTAAACACTAGTTTTATATTTCTGTCTTGCAAACAGCACACATCTAAACTTTAGAAATCCACTTGGATAATGATTTGCTTTTAATTTACATTGCATTTAGTGTCTTTATACTTACCGTAATTTCTAATACCTTGGATTTATTTCTGCCATCTTACTTCATGATTTCTGTTCCTCCAAGAAATCACTTTCCTGTTGTCTGAAATCCACCTGGTGATGGCAAATTCAATTTCTTTGGTAGCCTGAAATGTCTTTGTTTCACCCTCATGTTTGAAATATTTTTTCTGGTTTACAACTCTAGATAAACAGGTATTTCCTTTCAGCATATTGAAGATACTATTTCGCTATCTTCTTTCTTCCAGTGTTGTTAGTGAGAAATCAAATCTTAGTCCAAATGGCATTGTATAGAGGTGATGTTTCTTTTCCCTTTAGCTACTTCGAAGACCTTCTTCTCGTTTTTAATGTTCTTCAATTTTACTATGATACGTCTATCTGTGATTTTCTTTTTATTTATCCAATTTGGTGTTTTATAAGTTTCCTAAATCTTTGTGAAAGGAGAAAAGTGGACTGGGTTATTAATAGAGTTTATTGAAGAATAAACTCTAGATAATATAATATAGATATTATACTATAGATAATATAATACAACTAGATAATATAATATAAACTCTAGAGTATATATTACCTCTTTTAAGAAGTTTTCTCCTGGAAAATGCAACTCATTACCTTTTTAGATCCTATTTTTTTTTTTTTTTTAAAGATCGGCACCTGAGCTAACAACTGTGCCAATCTTTTTTATTTTTTTTTTCTGCTTTATCTCCCCAAATCCCCCCTGGTACATAGTTGTATATCTTATTTGCAGGTCCTTCTAATTGTGGCATATAGGACGCCGCCTCAACGTGGCCTGACGAGCGGTGCCACATCCGCGCCCAGGATCCGAACCCTGGGCTGCCGCAGTGGAGCACGTGAACTTAACCACTCGGCCACTGGGCCGGCCCTGGATCTTATTTTTATATATGTACACAGTCTGCACCAACTCTATACTATCTGCATTGTACAAAATATAAACATACAAGTATAAACACTTATATGTTTATAGGGATTGTAGATTGTATTTTACATTTTACATATCTAGTGTTACCTACCCACATTTCTGACACATGTTAATTATTTATTTCATCCTTGTTGATATACACATGGCAATATATGGTGGTTAACCAGAATTTTATATTGCAGGAAGTAGTGTTCTCTTTTTTAGTCTACTTATTTTGTTACCTGGTTCAACGTTGAGTAAAACATAAGTCAAGTGATGAAGTAACTGGTACCCAGTACCTGTGACTAATGATTAACTACGTATTTCTAAGGCTTTTTAAAAACTGAGGTATAACATTATACATACAACATTATATTAGTTTCAGGTGTATAACATAATGATTCAATATTTGTATATATTGTGAAATAATCACTACAGTAAGTCAACATTCATCACCATACATAGTTACAGAATTTTTTTTCTTGTGAGGAGAACTTTTAAGATTTACTCTCTTACCAACTTTCAAATATGCAATACAGTATTATTAAGTATAGTCACTATGCTGTACACTACATCTCTGTGACTTATTTTATAACTAGAAGTTTGTGCTTTTTGACTCCTTTCACCCGTTTTGCCCAACATCCCACTCCCTGCCTCTGCCAACTCCCAATCTGTTCTCTGCATCTATGAGCTCTTTTTGTTTGTTTGTTTTTTAGGCTTTTTATAAGTTTCTCACTACCCTGTGGTGATGGCATAAGAAGTCATCTTTGGGTCAGATGGGGAAATTTTCCCTTTGGATTTTTGGGGCCAACTTTTAATGTGATGCACACCAAAACTTTATAGAAACTATATTTTTGTAGCTGAGATCTTACTGCAAACTCTCCACCATGCAGTTGATTTTGAGATTTCTCTTCTCTGCAATTCTTAGCGTAGGAAAAAATTTCTTTCCAGTTTCCATAACTTTGCCATCTGGTTCCAGGGACTAGTGGCAGTAATCCTAATTCAGCTCAATTTCAGATTAGCCACAGATGAGGATATTCTTGGGCATTATCAGGTATGTTCTAAGTATTGGAGAAATAGAAAGTAACCTATTTGGTATGATTTCACATTCTCTGAAAGCTATGTGGTATGATTTAAGATTCTCTGATCTCCCTACTTCCTGGGGAAAAAAATGCTTCCCCAATTGTCTGAAATTTCCATCCTTTATTTCATTTTTTTGGATTAAGAGATTGGTTTTCAAAAAATACCCTCATGAAATCCTAGTTATCTGAAAATTGAATGTTGGCAATGATCAATTTTACATTTTCTTTTCTTATTTGTTTTTAATTGTTGTTGGATACCACTGCTTCTCTGTGCTAGAATTTAATATAAGATTTCTTTTTCTAATTTAGTAATACATACGCACAGGGTTTTTGTTTAAGCTTGCTAAATCAAAGTTTTGGAATCCATAAAGAGCATCGTGATTTCTAGGACCTTGACTAGCCAAGCAACTTTGGATGTCTATGTAAAAAACAAACACACGAAAAATACTCTTGTAAGAATATTATTCACCTCAAATGTAAAATGAAGATGCTAAAGTAAACAATTGCAAAAACATCCTCTCTGATTCTGTCATAGATAACTACTGGTGAAAGATAATGCATTAAATCATTTGTGAGCACTAATCTCTCAGTACAAACTTATTTATCAGATTTCCTGGTTCAGCAGGTCCCTGAAGGGGTGCTTTTTCTTCTGGTAGGATATTCTCCATGAGAGAAAAGGAAGAAATTCATCCCAGTTATTCCCTATCATATCATCAAATCTCATTTTCTTGTAGTGTCAGTTTCACATTCCAAAATAAGCTTACAAAAGATTTTTGTTTATTTCTTTCTCCCTGTAAAGTATAAGCTCATGAAGGCAGTGAGTGGTCTTCTTGGATCACTGTCTTCCCTGTATCTAGATTGACGCCTGGCATACAGTAAATACTTAGAAATTTTATTAAATGAATGAAGGAATGAATAATTGGATGAATGAGAAGGCCTGTGTAGGGCAGTCTGGGATGAGGTCCTACATAACCAGAGAACAGAAAAAGATCTCATAACTGTAGTGTAGAGAAAGGAATGGGGAAGGTAAAGATGGAATTCTGGAAGGGGTAAAGTGCTAGTTTGAGAAAATGACCTAATTTATGATATTTTTTATAGTTATCCCTGTGCCAGACCTGCATTATTATAGGAAAATTCTATAATAGGCTGTCTGTTCTGCATCTCTGGGGATGGCCTGCCCTGCCATTAAGGATGGACTTCTGGCAACCTTGTTTGCTGGCTAATTAGGGCGTGGTGAGACATAGGACCCAAGCTGGGCCAATTAGATTCTTTCTCCCTGGATGAGATATATGGATGAAATAACCTGATTTCAACCTGATTGAATCCAATATCCACTTTTTATAGCAAGGAGTTTTTATAAAACCTCCTTTGAAATTATCTTCTAAAATGCTTTGATAATATAACTTACTTGCAAATAATTTTATAAATCTCCCTTTAGAATTCTCTTGTAAATGCTTTGATAATATAATCTACTTGCACATAATTTTGAAAATATCAT